>NW_026855792.1:0-11484 GCF_026571515.1 Ruditapes philippinarum
TGGAATATTATATTTTTCAGAGTGAAATAAGATGTCATATAACATTCTAACATTTGACGCCATTAATCTCTACCAGGAAGAAAACCAGTTTTGATCATGATTTATGATTTTTATCCAAGGCATTTTTTAAACGAGATGCAATTGATGCCGAAGCCTATTTTATATGCTACATTTAGAAGAGATATTGGTCGCCAATTTTTAAGTAATAGCTTATCCTTATTTCCTTTTGGAATACAAGTTATTACCCCTTGTTTCTGTGTAACTGATAACTCACCAAACTGAATAAGCATAATTAATTGACCTGACTAAAAAAAAATTACCAATATAAGACCCAAAAAATGAAAAATTCTGTGTAAATCCATCGTTACCCGGGACTTGTACCATTTGACATACGCTTCAGAGAATTCAACATTTCTTCATAAGTTAAAAACACCTTTTAATTTTTTGTTTGTCTTGTTCAGTAAGTTTTTTGAATATCTTGATTTTCTGCCAAGTATCACTAGTTTTCTCTTAAGTTGTACAACCTTTCATAATGATTCTTTGTTTCTTTCAAAATGTTTTCTTGTGTATTTTAAATTTCCCCTTTGACATTTTTAAGCGAACTCATAACTTTGGAGACAAAATTTCTATTTTCAAGGTTACAGAAATAACGAGTTGAATTGTCACCTTCATTAATCCACTTAGCTTTTGATCGTATAAGTACTCCGTCTACTTTCTTTTTCTTCAAATTTGAAAGTTCTATTCTTTTGTTTTGCAATATTTCATAATTTATATCTTGTTCTTTTTCTATTTTTTTTCTATTTCACTTAAAATAACTCCCTCTTTATCTATGGAATGAACAACTTGACTGTTCACGCTGTTAATATACTTATCGTTAGTGGTAGACTAACTACAAGTTTTATGTGCATAAACATACATTGCAGGTCTTTCTCATGTTCTGCCTACAGGATAACACCATCTGCATATCATAAAATACCTCTTTCGTCAGATCCATCATCAACCTTACAAAACGAATAAAGCAAGGTCGTTTCATATGTAACTTTAACAAGAGGGGAGATAATACACATTATGATAATACACATTATTGCCGTAGTTCGGACACGTAACAGATATATACAAAAATTGTACAGCAGACGACATTTTATCATTTCACAAGTGCCATACATTTTGTTCAAAGCAAATTTCTATTTCAATCATATAAATCTGGAAAAGACTGATCCCTCTGAAGCACTGATCACATCAACATTTAACCTTATGGCGGAGGAGTTGCCTTTAATTGTTGAGCCATTAGAATTGAAGGAGGCGTTTATCCAAGCATGACCGTAAACGGCGATTTAATGGGTTCAAATAACTGCATCTCTTAGCTCCACGAGTCGAGGCGGTTTTGACCCTGGTGTTGCTCTAAGTTTATAACACCCGCGGTAAGCCCTGCTTCTGCAACATATGACCTAAATCTGTGTTGGTGTGCCCTAATACCAAATAATAAGGGGAAAAACAAACAAACAAAAACACACATTTAGTTGCATTTTACGATCACGCAGGGTAAAACGGTGGATGCAATTCTGATGCCTGAACCCGTAAAGGCATACCTTCCGCCGCAAAAGCATTTCAAAATCCATAAAGGCAACAAATGTAGACTGGAAAATTGATAAAAACAATAGATGGGAACCTGGGATTTTTTTGTTCTTGTTGTTATTTTTTTCTAGAAATCTTCCGCATTGTCTTTGAACAATCACATGTTGTACGCAATGTCAATAATTAGCAAAAATAACGAACAAGATGAGCTGTGAAAGTAATTACAACCACTTTAATTGCATGATTTATGAAACAAGGTCACTTGAAAACGTTGGTAAAAATGGTTAAAAACCGCTTTTTTTGGTGATTATTTTAAACATTTACATCTATTTGAACAATATAGAATTTTGTATAGATTCAAGAAATAATGTTTTCGACTTACTCCACTTTTGACCCAAAAAAATTTTTTTGACTTTGTGGAAAACAAAAAATTTTCAAAAATTTAAAAATGTAATGAAATAAAAATTCAACTGAAAACTATCTAGACTTTTTGGGAAATCCTTTTACTAAATCATTAAATTAAAAACATTGTTTTTAAAGATAAAAATACTAATTTAAATCAAATATGCCCAAATTTTTTTTTATTTCCAAACCTTTTTAAAAGGGAGGGTTTTTCTGCAGAAAATTTTATTTTTAAAATTTTGCCATAGCCCTTTTAGGCTGTCAGGAGGGAAAATAGCTTCACGTTTTCCCGTACTGTCCCCCAAAAAAAACCCAGTCTCAAAAAGTTTAATTTTTTCTGTTTTGTACTTTCTTTATGGTGTTATTTTCTCTATTTTGATGTGAAACTGTATGATTTTGTTTTCGGTGTTCTAGCACCGGATTGAGCGGTACTCAATTGTCAGCACTTAATAGTGCTGGCATCAATGATCCCGAGAACCAGAAAAACATAACAACACTGAAGTGATTTTTTAAACCATGATTTTTCTTTTTTTGTGTATGCAAGCATATTTCCGACTTTATTGAAATTAAAAGATGTTCGGAGACCCCAAACATTTAAATACAGACTGCTGACATAAATGCTATGCAAACTTTTTAAACATGTATATTATTTTAACACAGTTATGCCGGCTCGCAACGGCGAGCCGGTATTACGTTAGGATTTTACTGAGAAACAACCTAAAACTCCGAATCTATCCAAAAATGTAATCGAAGCTTGGCTTCCAGCTTTCTACTTAATTAATCTATCTTGACTGGAATCCAAAATTATTTAGCCAGTCAAGTTTAACCTTACATAGCGTCAAAAAACCTTCAATTTTCACGCCATTTTTAAAAAGCAGCAAGTATTGCAGCAAGTATTGCTTTGAGCGCAAAGATATAATGATGATTTATATAATGATGATTAAAATGTTTGTTTTCATGAATTCTTTTCCATAAATAATATTTACACTGACTTTTGATTAAGCGATTTCACCTGTTTTCTCTGTAGTAAGCTTTCGTTTGATAAATAAAACATAAGTGTAAATCTGGTTCTGTGCATTTTTTTCTTTTTCTTTTTTTTTCGGTCATTTTTTTTTCTTTCCGGTATTTAGGATGAGGGGAAATCACGGGATCAGGGATCCGGGACTCCCGGGATACGGGATAGTATTAGATATATAGGGAAAAGGAATAAACTATATTTGTGTTGATTATTGTCGTTTAATCTTTATACAGGAGATGATCATTATACCAAGCCCTCTTACAATATAATTCCCTTTTTTGCTCACTATGAGCAAGTTGTGCTCTGGTGAGCATAAACAGGAATTGGGATCACTATTTATCTGTTGTCCCTAATGTGTAATTTTGCTTTCTCTTTAAATGATATATCTGAATCAAAGCACATAAACAACACTACAGGAGTCCTCTTTCATAGCTGTTTATATTGTTCTATACATAGGTCAATGACACGTCTTATATAGAAATACATACGCACACCTTTATACCTTATTAATGCCTCAACCTTAAATATTTGGCATGTGGTATTGCCTTGTTTACCACTTTAAAATTTTTGTTCATGTATCTACATCATATCGATTTGTTATACCAAGATGAAGTGGACATATTTTTTATTAAAATGCTTAGGGAAAATATGTGTAAGTCTTATTGATATAAACTTCAATGCCTCCAGCTTAATATTGAGTATGTACCAATGCCTTGAGAACTTGTACAAATCTTTGTCTGTCACTCATTCCAATACTAAATAACATATTACAACTTAACTTCGTATAAGAGACTACCTATCTAAAAATATTTTGGTCAATGTCAACAGGCCATATATTAAATGTGCATAGACATAGGGACTTCATTCTATCTGTTTCCATGCATCTTCATATATACTCATATTCCTCTTTGTTAAACTGAGATAACTGACTTCCATAACTTTATATGTCACTTAAAGATTATCTTGATGTTCGCTGAAGTCTCTTCAGCTACCAGAACTGTCATTTTTACATTTAAACACACCCCTGGAAAACAATTACGAAGCGAGTCGCTACTAGCTTTTTTAAAAGCTAACCTTGTTGTAGTATTACTTTGACTAAATGACCACTTCTTGTCCAAGAATGACTACAAACGCTTAATGGTGAACATCTTAAGAAGTTGTAAATGCTGTTACATCCATAAATTGCTTTGGAATAAGCATAAATTGTTGTTGTTTTTCGGAGGAGGGGGTTCGATATTTCGTATGCTCGACTTGCAGAAAAATAAATATTTCTAAATATTGTGTCCATCAATTATGTGTACTGATTTATTTTTGGCGGCTATGCATATATTGTTTTGTAAATTGCCTGTGTGGGTTTTTAGGGAAAATCTTAATAAACATCTATGAAACAACATGCGTGCGATTCTACTTAGAGAAGAATGACTTTTGACTGAAAAAAATTAAAATGAACATTTTATATTAAACTTTTATTCAAAATACTGGTTTTAATGGGAAAATATATTGGAGACAGATGGATAGGAGCGGTGGTAATAATTTTCATTAAACATCTTTAAATTAACCGTCAGTTGAATTGTTTCTTTTGAGCGCAAAAATCAGAAATACGAAGCCGTTATTAGTAAAGTTTTTTTGTCTACTTCATTAACTATACTTGTCTATTTGATATTTTTTATTATGGCCTTTCAGAGAATTATTGAAAAAAGAGAAATAAAGAATCCCTCAAGAAAGCACAACAAGACAAAATTGAAATTGTTGCAGGCTCGGTTTGATTGAGCCTGCTCATAGACGGTACTGTAAAGTGCAAACTATCGTCCACGCTTCCTAGCACCGGCTTAAGCAGAATTCAACATTTAATCATGGTAATGATGAAATTTTGAATTTAAAAACATCCGCAGATGTGTTCATACGGCGGTTATCATGGAACCTTCAATGTGACACTTTCGTGCCTACATTTTACTAAACTGTGCATATTTGAAAATTACGCAGACTCTGTTTAATTGAGCATTTTCTTTGATGACAGTGTTTGAGTCATACTATTGCCCCCATGGCACCATGTTCAAATATATAGAACAATATAAAAAGATGTTTAGATAATATATTCTGACCTGCTAAGCCCTAGTTATATCACAAAGAACTGTCTATACACAATCTAATAACTTGTCACAAATATTTAAAATCTTACAAATGGTAATATTTATTTATAAAAAATGTTTTTATTGCATATTTTCTACAGGACACAGTAGATGGTTTTAATTTGTTAAAATAAAACCATTGAATAGCACTTTACTTTCACACCTTATGAAATTTAACATCAGCATTTGAACCATCTGATGTTCCAATAGAATTCAATCTTATCAATTTTATCTCTTCAAATTCCAGAGTAAGTTCATTTCAAATGCAAATCGTACCCAATATTGCCTCTTTTTCATTTTTTTCACTCCAAAATATTTATATCAAAAGCATATCGTGCACAAAAAAGCTTTAATTATTGTAATTGAATTATTGAATAGCACATTTAATTTCACACCTTATAAAATATAACATTTCGCACTTAAACCGCCCGATGTTACTGTAGTATTTAGCCTTGTTTCTGTTTCCTGAGTCCAAAATATCAGTTTCAATTGCATATCGTTTCACATCAATTCGCGTTTTCATTATCAGATTCCAAACATTCAAAAAATCTAATTGTACTTTACGTAACAAAGTTCTGTAAAAATAATTGTGTGAAATAAGGAGGTCATCGTACACAGTTGAGAACGATACCGTTTTTTTTACTCACACAGCTGCAAAAACTATATCACACTCGCCTAATGCCTCGGTTGGTAAAGGTTTGTCACCTGTGTACTCTTCAAAAGGAATTTAGTATTGTACACAATAATTTAAAATAATTTTATTATATTTAGCGAACAAAAAAATATATTGTTTTATTTCTTACCTCGACTGATTACCATCTTTTGTCCATTTATAAGGATTTTCTATATTTCTGGAACAAAATTAATTTTAAGGCTTGGTAGCAATTTTGTTTAATGAATGGTTGCCATAGTAACAGACATATAGTTATTAAAAACATAAAATTTGTAACAATTTGTTTCAAAATGACAAATCCACTCTTTAAGTATGTCAAGATTATTGGTATGAAAGCATTTTACAAAATTTTAATTTTCTGTTATTAAATGCTAACATTCGTCTTACATAATAAAAGGACATGTCCGCAGACAGAATTCTCAGAAGTTTCCCAGTACTGTAAAGTATAATTAAAGTCAAGAAGTCATAAGGGCATTTTTCTAAACAAATTATAGACTTACTTTCCCTTGACTACGGACTGTGATCATCAGGTCATGATGCAATGAAAATACATATAAATACTGTCTCTTTGATAGTATTAAAATAAATTGCCTATAACAGAAAAAAAGATAAGGTTTTTTCAATGGAAGGAAATGCTTGTAAAACCCAGGATAACAGTTTTATAAGAAACATAAAACGTTGCGTACATTAAAGTATTGTAATAAAAACGATTTAACTAATTGACTTGTACCATCTTTTATTTCATGTTATAGGGCCCGGATTCAAATGGAACGTTTAAATTCAAAGAAATAAACCCATACCGCGTCACTAGTAACCCCATTTGATAACTTTTTTTTTCATTTTGGATACTTTTTCAGTTGTTTTTGCATTTAGTAATCGTTATTTTTTTTTTTTATTATTTTGTTAAACTCGTTCTTCATTTGTCTGGCTCAGTTTATATGCTTTTTCAGATAAAACTACACTCGGGTCATATTTGCTTACAATTTCACTCTTAACTGGACGTTTTTATTTTTTTCTTTTTTTCCGAAAAAATCTGAATTTTATCGATGCCGTTTTCAGCTGACATACGATCCTCCTGCTCTCATTCTTTTTTCATTCAATCGTATTGGCTGCCACAATTTCAGGTCATGTTGCGAAGCAGTATATATACACTGTAAAACGCTTGAAACTGTTCTAAGTTGGTGTTGCATGTTGTTAAACTATCATAATATTATTAAACACAATTGAAAGAAACACAAAGTATACATGAAAAACAGGCATATTTAGTTCGAAAAACATTACAATAATGTTTGTATTAAGGAGACAAACAGAGACGCCTAATCTTTCCCCATGTATTCTACTGATGTAGTTAAACTGTTCCAATTATTCTAAACAGATTGCACTTGACTCTGCCTGCTATTCGAGTTTATCCTGTAGGCATTGTTTAATGAAACAAATAATTTACACATGCTAGCTAATGCAGACAAGGCATTTATTCCCTTCACTAAATGAATTGTATTTTAGGTCATAGATTGACTCAATGAATTTCTACTATTTGGCATTAAGGCTAAATGATGCTTAAAGATCCTGTAACTCAATTTTTTATGGTTTTACATGATAAATATGATGCTTAAATGAAGATTTATCAAAGGTGTAAGTTTCAAAAAGCATTATTTTTAAAGATATTACAGAATTTACATTTCATGTTAATAAAGGGAGGTAATTGGAAATTTATTTTCTATAAAGTCTAAGTCAGATTTTTCAATAAAAATTGAATGCATATATTTTAATGATTACATATAATGAGGACAAATATTTGCAGTACATATTTTATATATTCTTCGATGTTTGAAAATTGTTTTAGAAACATAATTATACACATATATAAAGTTTCATTTAAGTGTGGTAACAACCTTAATTACCGCATTCAAGATCTTGTTCTCCATTTAGCTTACGGATTGTCGGTGGGTGGTTGTACCCGTTTGTGTCTGAAATAATGCACGGATCGCCGGAGGGGCACCTGTCTTTCTCCACTAGTATAGCTGGATAGTACCCATAAAATCTATATCTTCTTGTTTTCTACTATTCTATAATAATTGTCATGATATTCCAATTTTATATATCCCAGCAATAGATATTTTATAATCATCTATGGTTGTTTTTTGATATCAAATAATAATTCAAAAAGATATTAACCGACATTTCTTTCATGACTTAATTATGTAGCATATTGAATACACTACAAGTATATATTATACTGTGTGGGCTTTACGAGTTAATAACGTTTATAGTTACGATACTTTGTCTTTATACTGGAACACTTAAGTACTAATATAAAATGTTGTAAATAAAGTAAATATGTTACATTTTCTAGCTCATGTTAACTTTTATGTTTGACCTCATTTATGAATTAATGAATTGACATTGAAATAGATATATATTTCCTTACGGAAATGTTGCTCAGCATATGTAGTTGTGCACCTTGGGTTTCCTTTGTGGATTTATCCAGTATCCAGTATTTGTAGAGTTATTGCCTTTGACTTAGTAAATCCGTTTCAATATGTTGTGTTATATGTTCCTTGAGTGCTTGAGTTAGAATCAACCAACTTTACAGGAATAATGATCAACATCACTAAATTAAAGAAATGATGATCAACATCACTGTAAAGCTATGCACCTGGGACTTTGCATGTGGGTTTTTTTCAATTTTTTAGAGTTATTGCCCTCGACTTTCAATAGTATAAATTTGCAATTTTCAATTTGTTCATGCATGGCTCAAAAAGTATTTGACTTGAAGGCCTGAAAGTTTACAATGTTGGTCAGAATGTGTTCTTATGCACCTTTAAGTTTGTTTGTGGATTTATTCAGTATTTGTAAAGTTCTTGCCCTTTACTTAGTAAAAAAATTTTAGTTTTCAACTTGTGGCACATGTAGTTCAAAAATTATTTGATCTAGAGTCATAATATTGACAAAACAGCGGCGTGTGGGGGCACCCTTGTCCTATGAACACATTTCTAGTTTCAATAAGAAATGAATGCAATTATCTTAATGATAACATATAATGTGCACACATATTTCAAGTACATATTTTTCATATTCTTCGATGTTTGAAAATTGTATTACATGCATAATTATATTCATATAGATATATAATTTTATTTAAGTGTGGTATACAACCTCAATTATAACATACAGCTTCTTTGAACTGTACTGAAAACCTGTTAGAAAATCAAAAGAGGCGAAAAAAGTTTTATATTGATTCTGAATAATACCTTATTGTTTTATAACAAGTATAGACAATTTGTATTTTAGTTTCACTCAACAATGTATTATTCCGATCTGATCGAGTACGGTACTACGGTAACAGAAAATTAATACTACATGTACATATCGAATATGTATTATAATCATTTTGAGTACAATAAAATAAGAACAAAATGTGATATTTTGTCACCAAAAAAAAACAAAGTTAATGTTAAAAATCTAAGAATTCTATTTGTACGGTCGTTTAAACGAACGTTTAATTAGGTCGCCGTTTAAACGGAACGTTTTTTTTCTAAGAAAGTGAGTGATAGTGAAGTATTCGACCAATGCGCTGGAGAGTATTTCGGTTCTAACACCGGCTTAGGTAGCATCGAATTTTCAACTATAGACCTTTTTACAATACGATTTTACCATAATAACAAATGTTGCATTTCACGCATGCGCATTCTGCGTAGGGCAAAAGCTCAATAGAATTGACAACAGTGTATGATACTTTTAGGCTTCAATAGTCGTGATTCCATGTTATATCAACCAGAAAACAGTAATATTTGGATGAATTAAGCGGTAAGTACTTAAAACGTCAATTGATATTTTAACAGATATAATAAATATGCAGGACTAATAATCCAATGGTCAAAAGGCGCATACAAAAGACGTCTGTTTAAGGTATCATTAGACGACTTTTTCATCTGTAATTAAATTTAAACAGCAGGGTGTTAAAGATTAAATTTTACTACGCCTGTATTTAATAATATTACACAATGTGTATTGTACACTTCCTTTGGATTTGCCAGGCGGTAAGTGTCAAACAGATTGACACGCGACCGTGGTTGTTTGTTTCCAGCTAAATATTGTATGAATATCATTCAACCAGGGAGTTTTATAACCATGACATATTTAATCAAGTACAATTATGAAAATCGTAATTTAAGTAACTTTTATATATACTGATCTCATCAATATTTATTGATTTGTGAAGTGAAAATTAGTGTGACTTGCATTAAAAAAAATATTAACATGTGTTATGAGGAATCGGATAAAATGAGTGTTGTTTCACTTTCCTTAAAGATTTAAAAAGAAAATTAACTACTTAAAATATATTTATGTGACTTAAAAAAATATCTGTGTTGCATCACAGTCAAATAAAGGATAAAATCAGGTAAACTGAACACTAAAAATGCATTATCACCGGGCCTGTTCTGACTATTTTCAGAATGCTAATTAACCTCGATTTCATATGTTATACAATTTCTTTTATCTTTTTCATGAAATTTTTCATCAACAATTTAGTTGACTCCCATTTGAATAAAAGATATAATTCCACATTTTCTTAAAAAAAAATCTCAATGTAAGGTCCGTAACCGTAAGCGGGCCCACCGTGAGGGAGAATTCTTAAACAATTTCCTTTTCCATGCCTATTTATGGCAATCTTGGCAACAAAGCTATAAAAGAATCTTTTCTATCTTTATTTAAAGCTATTTTATATAATTTTCTACCTTTTACTTTAAACTTACTCGGAATTGTCTAGGAACTTCTTATATATAGTCATATAGTCTATGTTAGACTTAGCATTTTTTGCCCTACGTAGTTTGCGGATGTGCGGGGAAATACTACTTCCGGTCGATTTTTCATAGCAACGGACCGCGTCGTAAAAAGGTCTGTACACCGATTGAAATCAATAAAAATTAAGGAACATATATGAATTAGAGAAATTATATATGGCATAATTTTCAACTGCCACACGACACTAAATACCTAATTTCTTTTAAATAAATATTTAATATAGAAAACATTCATAAATATGAACTCAGTCACAGGCATTAACTTTTTTGTGTTCCTTGTTTTCTGTTATACAAATGTAATGAAACTGTGTTTTAACGTAAGACTCTACTTAACACAGTTATAGAATTTCAATGACAATGATAAATCTCAATTGAGGAAAACGCATTATTTATCAAACAGCACCATTTCCCGGCTAAAGGATAGAATTTGTATTAATAACATATCACATACATTTGTTATGGATATAATTCCAAAATTGCATTAATTTAATAATACAATATTTCAAACGGAAGGATAGAAAAAAAGACAGAGACATGGACACGATAAAATTATGATTTATTTTAAATAATTTCAAATGATGTTGTTAAGAACAGAAAAGTCGCAGGAATTATAGAATTTAATTGTTATTTTGTGGCTTCGCTACTATAAAAAAGTGATTCTGAAGTTATTTAATGTCCACCCTTATAAAGAACACATCCTTACAATTGTTATGTACACAAACAAACATGTTTACACCATCTATTATTGTTATATTTTTTTTCAAATTAACAATAACAACATATCAAGAATTGAAGACAGTGAAAATTGTTTACAACAGTGAATCCAGTTTCTAAATTGTGCTGTAATGTATACATGTATGCATTTAATAAAACAGAAAAGAT
>NW_026855793.1:0-72381 GCF_026571515.1 Ruditapes philippinarum
TCCCCGTTTTTTGCCTTCTGATATAGGTGTTGAGCATTTAGCGCCTTCAGATTTACTCATGATTAATACGGTATGATTACGGTAACAAACTTTTTCCGCTCAGTATAGATTTGAAATTGAGCGCGTGGGAGTTTCTATAAATAGTATAGTGCACGAAAATCACGGGTAAAAAGTGTCAAAATGTGTACATTTTCAGAAATCAGAACAGAGTCATTTCAGTATAACAGATTACAGTTCATAACTTCATTACTTCATAACTATGTTTCTTTAGCCCATTTCAGAGAAGCACATTAATGTATACATTTGAAAATAAAATCTTTTTCGGTAATTTATGATTGAAAAAAAAGTGTGACAATCAGAAGTAATTTAAAAATGCCCATTGACATACTATTATAACCAAATTCGAATTTTCATCATGGATGCATTTTGTACTTGAGACGTTTATGAAGTGATCTAGCGTCGTAAAGTTTGCGGCTTTCTTGTCATTAAAATCATTTAAAAGATATATAAACAAAAAATCACTTTGAAATCATTTTGAGACAAGTTTTTGATTTCATATTTTTTGTGAATGTGGCGGCAATCCGCCTTAACTTTTAATATATATTATTATTATTTTGTTACTTTAAACAATACAAATATTGTCTGCTTGTTATTACTATTGCTAACAAGAAATGTCTTATGAATTTCACGAAAAGCCGTTTTGATTACTTGATTGTTTGTTTTTCTAATTTCAACAACTTAAAAAGATTAGGTCGTAAGGCTGGTAACTTCAAGCCGCGAGGTTGCTAGGTCATCAATTGTACCCCGCTAGGTCGCCAAGCTTAAGCCGCCAACCTAATACATTTCATCTTTGTATAATACTATGTATATAAATAATGTACAGTCTACTTTCCATTCTGGGTGGACTTGTAAACGATATAATAAAATCAACACAAACTCAAGCAGAATACTGTTTCGTTACATGTTTTTTTCATCGTAGGTGAATGTGTGTTCGAGGTCCATATCCGAAAACTGACGAAAAGGCCGAAAAGTTGCGATTGTCAGAAAGCAATGCTGCATGCGAAATTCTAGATCATAAGCCATGATTCATACAAGATTTACATGTAAATATGTTTTCAGATAAAAATCTAACATTACTTTTTTCGTCTTTCAGGTAAAACATAAAACACTTTGGACATAAAAGAACGTCAGCAATGGAGCCTAGTACAATTATGAACAACACATAAATAAAATATTTTTATGATATTATTTGAATTTCTCTGTTATTATTCCTTTAAAACCATACACTAAATTGAATATGTCTTTATCCGACGCATATTTATGTTAATTTAATTAGCAGATAGCAAAGTGTAAAGAAAGTAGTATTTTGACTTCCATACAAAGCACTTAATCAATATAAATGTACAGTAAAAAAGCAACAGAAGCAAATGATGGGTCATGTAAAACGCCATCAAGTAATTTTAGAACTAAAACAGGACACTAAAAATTTATAAAAAGCTTTTGAAAGCTCGTCACAAATCACCAACGTGACGTGTACGTTTGACTTTTTTGTCTGAACGTGTTTGTCACACCAAGTGTTTAAAATCATAGACAAACTGAAAATTGAGGTTCAACATAGCTGTATAATGTCTATATTAATATTTGTAGAACCATTCATTCCTGCTGTTTCTTTGCAAATTTTATAAGAAGTATCTAAAAAGTCATATTCTTCATCAATCAATACAGACTGTTTAAAACCAACATTTTCCGAAAATATCAACCTGCCTATTTTGCATACATTATTTAACTATTTCAGCATGAAATCGTCTAATCGTAAAGCATCGGCTATTTCCGTATAGTGCGGATAAGATGCCGCGTGTTCGCGAGAAAGTTACAAGTCATCATTACAAGGGAAATTTATTGCTGATTACATTGTCTTTTTACCATGGTCCGGTTGTATGGCGGAATATCTAGTGGTAAAGTTCATACCCGAAAGGTTTGTAGTTCGAGCCCTACTATTACCCAATGTTATGTCGGCTGTATTATTAGAATTTATTCTCATGTCTATGTTTGTTGCATACTGAAATATATTTGAGCCGTGCCACGACAAAACCAAATTAATGGGTTTGCGATCAGCATGGATCAAGACCAGCCTGCGCATCCGCGCCAACGCAGGCTGATCAGGATCCATGCTGTTCGCTATCAGTTTCTCTACTTGTTATTGGGTTTGTAAGCGAACAGCATGGATCCTGATCAGACTGCGCGGACGCGCAGGCTGGTCTGGATCCATGCTGGTCGCAAACGCACTATGTTGGTTTTGTCGTGACGCGGCTCATTTAATAAACTTGAACTTGGAACGACAGAGAGTCACTTAGAAATTGCTTGAGCCACCACATCGTTCCTTGGACAAACTGTCAAAATAAATATATACATACAACAAAAAGTAAAAACTGTGTATGATAACAAAAATATGAGTTCGTTTATATGATTTTACACGGTTTAAGAATGAACTAAGTATCTTATAATAATTCCAAAATGTGTAATGCCTAAAATGTTCACAAACCTGAAACATATCAATTAATATCTCATCCGAACTAGTAGCTTTTATATTTCGGACTATACGGGATCAATTTATTCGCAAAAGGACATTTCTTGAATAATTGAAACGTCATGCTTACATCAGACTGTTATCGAAACTTTCACTTTTCCTACAAAATGAATTGACTTCATTTTGTAAAAAAATGTATATATAAAGGTTAAGATTTCGTAGAAACTACTAGGAAGGTAATGTTTGGGTTTCCTTTTCGTATTTTCAGAATGACAAAATACTTAGTGTACTCTCAAAATAGCATTCGTATTAAAGTTATGTCGGTCAAACAACGCTACCATTAGATCTTAACTCCACCACTACATAGTTTTCCCTATTCCAGTTCAATCCCTACTCCCTTTTGCTTTCTTATTTTACTTGAACCCTCAGTGTTATTTTCCTCACCTTTTTAAGGCAAACAATCGTTTTATGTTTCTTATATTTTTCAGTAAAACCTTAGTATACAGTATATTTCTCTTTTTTTTTTTTTTTTGGCAATTAAAAAAATAACTTGATAATTCAAGTTTTATTTCATTTAAACACACCAGGTTTTATTAATTTCTATATTTTAGCCCAGCTTTCTACTTTTCTTTAACAAGCCTTTCTTTCAATTCATGAATGCCAAACAAAACTTAGTGCTCGCCAATTTTTTTAAGCCAATCACCGACGAAGATTTTTCAAATTTTCAGGTTTCAAATCTTAATAGAACAGATTTTATATAAACTGGACGTTTTATATTATAAAACGCAAGTGGGCGGAGCACTAAGCCGGTTAGAGTGCATATTGGATGTTCTTCGTAAATAAGAAAGCTACAGTCGCTTCACAAGCTCCGCTCCTTTTTAGCTTTCTTATTTACGAATAACACCAAATATGCACTCTAACCTATACTTGTAAAAAAATCAAACAAAACCATTATAACCCAACAAATTTTAAGTTATTACATTTATTGAAATTTTCTATAAATTGATGTAATACTCATTTATAAGCCATTTATAAGCCATTCAATGCAAGGGGGAGAAAACTTAATATTTCATTTACATTTTTTCGTCCCTATTATCCCCCTTTACCAACAAATAACATGATGTTCAACAATCGATGAAGTTAACTATACCTATCAAAGTATACATGGTGGGTGAACTGATAAAAGTAAAAATATCTCTGCATATTGCCATAATTGTGTTCAATTTAGCTAAAATAATAAATAATCCATGTGAAACAGGGTTTCTATAAATATCGTTCATAATGTATTTTAAAAAGTGGGGCAGTCTTTTTATGATTAATACTCGTAGTTTTTTTTATTATATTTTATCCTTAACAGTTTTCATTATCAATTATTCGCCCATCTCCATTATTAAAATAGTGAATCTTTTGAAATATATTATTATTTCAACTGAATTTGATAGTGAAAAAAATAAGCATAATGTCATTTTAAATGAATACCTGACAAACAATTATATCATATCAACATGGTATTTATCCATATCAATTAACGTTATAAAACCGGTGAATAATCGCAAATCTTAAACATCCCAAAGCACCGAATTCTGTACACTTTAGAAACCGGAAATGACAGAACATATACCAACCATTGACAGATGGAAAACTTTGCAGTAATTATAGAAATATACATTAATCAGATATCCGCCTTTGGTGTAAATTCTCAGAAAATAATCCGGATATTTACAAACTACAATTTGTTAATATCCTGTTAGAATCGTTCTTCAATTTATGGTGGGAGATTATCGCATTTTCGTATTCTCGAGGCGAAGAGCAAACGGACGACAAATCGAGCGAAAATACGAGCAATAAAATTTTCAAATGTGTACAGTAGTGATTTTGCATTACATATGTTATTCGCTTATTCGCTTCAAGAGATATACGACACAGTTGAACTTTTTCTTATCTTCATGTTTTCGTATTTTTTACAATAAATCAGCCACGATAGTAGTTACAAATACACGGATAATAATAAACAGTGAAATTCTGCCATATCTAATATAAGGAAGAAAATGTGGAAAAGATGTAGCTAATATATCAATGAATTATTGCATGATTTCGGAATTTTCAGTCATTTGGAAAGAAAGTGTTGAGCAGGACATAATATTGGATATGTATAAGACAGCAAACCACAATTTAGAAAAAATGTCACCTAAGTCAGGAGCACAACCCGAAAACTGAACTGAATATCCAGTGATCAATAGGATCTGCATGTAATATAATGCACGTATAAATTCCATGCACGTGTAATGTGGATTTCGCAAATATACAAATACGAGTTTGCAGAAAGCTAATCACAGATAGTTAACAAAAGAACATAATACATCGCAATAACTACATGTTCCGATTTATACATTATACAGTTTATAATCTGCAAACACCGTATGCCTAAGTTTACAACTAAGAATAACACTGACAAACATATTAAAAGGAGAGTAAAAGAAAAGCTATAAACTTATATGCTTCATAAATCATAAATCTATCGTTTTGCCATGCCATTTCTTATAGAAAATGCATGTGATTAAAAGTGGATTGGTCTATAATGCGCATATTTTCCATAACTTTTTTTTTCAAATATTGATCAAAAATATTAGAATGTATTTCTGGATAGTGTTAAAAAATAATTCTTGATAAAATAATGTTGATAAAGTTCTATTTCCGTTACTTACTGCGAATTTATATTAGACCGGACTTTGTTAAATGTAAGCGGCAGCCATTTTTAAAGTTGTGTATTTCACGGGAGCAAAATAATTGTGTTTGATTCAGAGGGATATCATTTGGATTTGTTAGTCATCACCTTTTTAAAAGAAAGAAAACTTATTTGAGGATTGTAACAGACAAACAATAAGTGTTGATGACAGATGTGAAATCATTCAAAAAGCAGCGAGGAAAATGGAAAACTTCAAAGGCTGGCTCAGGAACGCTGGGTTGTTTACTTCTTCTGCGGGGATGGCTGTCATTGCTTTTCAAGTTTTCATAAAGCATACGGCAGTTATTGCTCGTAAGGATACTTTAATATGCCCAAATGTCATCAAGAACAGTTTTGCATGACTGTGGAAGGAATGTATTTTTTTTTAGACTGTAAAAAATGAAACAAAAAAAATTAGGGACGAAGTTTGGTGATTGGAATTTGAAGGAATAGAAGTAAGATTTCTTCTTTTTATTATTTTTGACATTTAAGTTATTTATCAATTTCAGCTTTGCTTTTCTTTAAACAGCCTTACATTGTCAGAATTGTCAGCAAAAATAAAATTGAGGTACCACATGGGGAAAATCTTAAAAAAGTAGTTTCGTCATTGAAGAGTGTGAAATTATATTTTGATAATTTTCACTGTGAAATTGTCAAATATAATTTTCACGGATAAATCAGTAATCCACTGAAAAGCATATAATAAAATTGTTTCTTCTTAAACATTGCATTATCTGCTATGCATAGATATGGAAGGATGAGAAAATAATGTGCGCTTTTAAATACCTGGTTTTTTATATATATATATGCCAAGTTATTCCATATTTGAATCCACAAGAAGTACAAAGGCACTAATCTTTTACAATCGAAGTCAGTTAATGTAATTCGGAAAGCAGTCAAACAATGTTTAAAATAAATCAACAATAACAAGAATCGTGAATTTCTATGAATTGATAATCTTCTGGGAATAAAATATTTCCTTAATCTTAAACAAGCAAAATTAATTTATAAAATATTAATGTTATATTCATTCAGTATCAAAAAAGTAAAGATTATTGCAAACAATAGTTTGAACTTTTTAAAAATGTTTTGCGACAATGTAATTAAGAGATAAACTTTGCTTCTAAGATTGGATAAACTGAGAATGAAATGTGTAGTTTCTGAAATATCCAATGATAAAATACGGGAAATAGCGGATTCCGGGAGTCAATTAGTGGTGTTCAACCTCTCTTAAAAATCAAAGCACAGAAGGCGCTGAATTTGTTTGGGTCTCAGAATGTAAGAAAGGTGCAGGTTGTGAGATTATATGTATAGTGCCACCAATGCTTTCCAGCGTTTTAATTGTAGTAAATTGGCTATAAGACTAATTGCAACACTGATATTCAATCCAATGTTTATTTGACCTCAACAATTTGAAAAAAAATGAGTTACCTTTACTGGGATTTGAACTCCAGACCTATCGCTTCCTAAGCGAGCCCGAAAACCCTTCAGCCACGGTGAAATAATATGTGAACGGGCTGAAGAAAACCATATTATTCTAAATTAGGGCTTGTAACGACTTTAACTGTTGTTTAACACAGATGTAAATAATCCTGGAGCTTACTATAAGCATTTATATTTATAAAGAATCAAAGGGCTGCAAGTTCTGTGGTATTTTCTGATCTTTGCAATCTAAATCGTACTGTATATCTGTATGCATTTTCCTGTATAGGTTTATTTTTATGTATTATAATTCATTTTGCAAGGCACCAGAGTTTGATACATACGGAATTCTGCATAACTAGAGTTGCATCAAAAAATCATTTATGTTCATTTTTTACGACAGCCACACTTTATCCTTGCATATGATGGCTACTTCCTTAACAAAAACACTTAAAAAAGAATTTAACAAAAAAAAAAAGTTTCCTCGACTGGGATTCGAACTCGAGACCTCTCACTCACTAAGCGAGCGCGTTACCACTGTACCACGGAGAAGTTATACACAGAAAGTCTGAATAGTATCAAGTCATTCTAAATTTAGAACTTCCATTGCATTTCGGGTTTGTAATCCTTATTAATTTCGAGGTATTTTGTTCAGGGTAAACCTGTTGTTTAAAATTGAAGTAAATATTTTAGCGAAAATCCTCTCGCCCAAACAGTCCGACATGTAGAATCTATATATTCCACTACTCGGTTTGTGTAGTATTCGGTAATAAATAGTATTTTCATTGATAAAATCATATTCATCCGCGTAATTTGTGATTGTGCATTTATTGACAATTCTATAAGCCAACGCTATTGTTTAACTTTCAATGCGTTGTAATTTGTTGGATACTTGTAACAAAATAAAATATTTCTTACTTTTAAATCGCTAGTTTTAAGCTGTTTTGAGAACTACTTGTTGTTAGGTTTGTCGTAAACTTCTGTGTCAGAGATTGAATGTCCGCTTTGTATTTAGTTATTTTCGATCAGAAAATACAATAAAACAATATTAGAAATCTTCGACCATTCGGGAATTACTTTGCTTGAAAATTGATGCGCCTGTCTTTGACCATCTTTACGCAGTGATCTCCCCTGAATTTTTCGGCTTTAGTGTACATACAAAAGGGAAGTAACCGCTTCAAAAAAGTGGACTACTTTCGGCATTTGCAATTATCAACATTAGACTCTGAAATTTCGCTACCATTATTTGTTTGGTCTGACGACCCAAACAAATAAAAAAACTTTGTAATAAATGTTTCACACGTTTAAAATAGAGTTAATTTGTGGCTTGTTTACAAATTATTCATTACTCTTGGTCTAAAAATTGTTATAAATAGTACACAAAGTAAAGAAATAAACGCACATTTCATGTTTGATCAATCTACCCCGATTTCTTCCTAATCACCTTCCAGGTATAAAAGAAGGATAAACTTATCCATCAACCATTTCATTTTACAGTCAAACCTTTACGTATAACCGTCTTTTAATTGTACACAATTATTTCGATCGACTATACTACATTAGTGGAGCCTGTTCTGAGAATGAGGAAAAATATGACATAGTCCTGTTTTAAACAATTTGAAATAAATCTACAGATATGTTTTATAAAGTAAGCGTGCATAATGTAACTTTAACACTTATGCCTCAGATATTCTATCATTTTTATTTCTCAAAAACTGTTTATTTTTTGGTATCCTGCTACAGTTTCCTAAAACATACTCATTTGCTATTTACATGAACTATCTTCTGTTTACAATCGGTATAATTATAATGAATCGGTGTTTTGCATGGTAGTCAAAATACTACATTCAGTACAGTGTAAAGCTTTTGCTACCTTTACGGCACATGACGGCATGTTTAGCGCATTTTTTTCAGTTGTACAACATCTAACATGCTCTAAACATTATTAAACACATATGTTTGACATTTCCAATCAATTAAAACATATGTATTTCTGAGACATAATGTGCCTTTTAAAAAGTGTACATAAATGAAACGCTTGATACTTGAGGTACTTATGTTATGTAAACATTATATCTTCAAACTAATCTGAACACTTCAGTGTAATTCTTAGTATTTTTCATTGTATTTCATAGTATGTTGATACGTACGTGTTTCTAAGTACACATGTACTAACGTAAAAGGTGAAGCTCGTATACGATGGATGTATGATAAATTCGTAGAGACTATCTTTGTGTCAAGTATAGTAACGACGTAATTACAACATAAACATTTATATATAAGTATACAAAATATATCATTTGTGATACAGTACAAAAACAAATTATAAATAAGATTGCATTTGTAAAAAATGCTATGCCACCGCATAAATACATGTACAACACTAAAATAGTAATGTAGGAACACATTTTTTTTGTTTTGACCCAAGGGCTTTAATTTGAATAATCTTGCTAAAGGTTCACTACACAATGTTTACTGCAAAATGTCTCACCTCTAGCCTTTGTCAATTCGAGAAGGTGATTTTTTAAAGTTTTTACTATATACATGTAAGGAAAACCTATGACCCCGGGGCAGGGCTAGTTTTGACACTAGAGGCAAAATTTGAACAACTTTGGTAGAGTACCTATAGATGATATCATATACCAAATATCAAAGCTCTTAGCCTTGTACCTTCAGACAATAAGATTTTTTAATTTTTTACTATATGAACATAGTGAAAATCAATGACCCCCGGGGGACGGGCCAATTTTGACCCCAGGACTATAATTTGTTCAATCTTGCTAGAGGTTCACTACACAATGTTTCACGCAAAATATCTAACCTCTAGCCTTTGTCAATTTAGAGAAGATGACTTTTTAAGTTTTTACTATATACATATGAGGAAAACCTATGACCCCCGGGGCAGGGCTAATTTTGACACTAGAGGCAAAATTTGAACAATCTTGGTAGAGTACCTATAGATAATAACACATACCAAATATCAAACCTCTAAGCCTGGTACCTTCAGACAAGAAGGTATTTTAAGTTTTTACTATATGTACATATAGTGAAAATCAATGACCCCCGGGGCGGGGCCGATTTGGACCCCAGGGATATAATTTGATCAATCTTGGTAGAGGTCTACCAGACAATGCCTTATGCAAAATATCTAAGCTCTAGGCCTTTTGGGTCTTTACAAGAAGATTTTTTTAATTTATTCTTATAATTCCTTTTGGTTGCCATAGCAACCAGAATTCTGCATGGAATGAAATTCTTTGAACAACTTTGGAAGGCCTTCACCCAAGGAACAATCCTGCCAAGTTTGGTTTAAATTGGACTAGTGGTTTTTCTCAAGAAGATTTTTTAAGTTCACTATATAATCTATATAACACACACACACACACGCACACACACACACACACACAAACAAACACACAGGCGAATCGCTATACGCCACCGCATCGCAGATGCTGCGGTGGCATAATAAATCAAATATTTTGCAAATTAAAGTAGTTAAAATACAGTATACCAACGTACCCCGGAGCACGACATCATTAAATTCCGTCAAAATAACGTAAAAGAATGAAAGCCACGCATACTTTTCGGTGTAATCGCTAGCCAAACGGACATACTTTTCATGCCTGGGGATCCACTTAGTCTTGTCGAAAATTGTCTTGTATCATCACTCACGAAATAAAGCAATTATGCGTGTAATTAATGAACATTTTGAGGTCATGGACTGAATTAGACAGCCGTCCATTTAGTACCACAAATACCTAAAGCCCATTGGGACAATGTCAGGGCTATATAAAGAGGATTCACTAGAAGTTTTGAAGTTTTTTCTAGAAGACTGATTCCCAGCATTGTTGAATTGACATTGTGAACGGACATGTTGTCCTGGCGTAAAATGCCATGTGTAAGATCCAAACCTGGTAAGGATCTGTAAAACATTTAATGTCAGCGCGTATTTCAAATTAACTTTTTAACGTCACAACTTTATTTTACTGCAAGTTACTGTTTCTGTAACAACAACATGCATAAAACGTTCAAATTTTGCGGAAATGACGTTAAGATTAAGCTCAAAACCATAGCTCTATCCTGCCATCTAAAATTGTGTTGAGTGCTCAGGATGTCGTGACTATGACAACATATGGCATTCTGTAAAATCATGGTCGTTAAGCCAAATATGTTTAACATTTTATAACTATCCAGCTTCATTACTGTGAATTATAATAAACATCCTGTTAAAAACCATAGTCTATGCTATGGTAGACAGGGTCAATTATGTCACTTTTTGACATATAAACTGTATGTCACTCTCATTGACATATAAACATGATACAGGATTGGAGCAGTACCTATAGACGCTTGCAGAAATCATGATCACAAAATAGACAAATATCGTTTTTTTCGCCGATTTTTACATTTTTCATTCATTATTTATACATAAATCGGTGTGAAAAGATGAATTAGACCTATTTAAGTTCATTCCGTCGGGTAAAAAGGCAAGATTTTAGAATTTTATGATTCAAGCGTCTTGTCCGGTATGTACCGGAATACGGTATTTACTGTGGTGCTCCAATCCTTTTTTTGTTAGTCACACTCTATAAACATTACGTCACTGTCTTTTAAATATAAACATGACGTCACTCTCCTTGACATATTTAAACATAACGTCACTCTCCTTGACATATAAACATTACGTCACCCTTCTTGACATTTGAACATTACGTCACCCTCCTTGACATATAAACATTTTTATATCTTCCTTTTCTCTTGAATTTCGTAATGATACTGTTTTTACACTGTTTAATCATGGACATATCGTTTTATTGACCGTCATTTCTGTTTACATTTGTAAAAATCTTATTACCTATGAAATATTTATTTATTCAGACCATCACCATTATTGCCAATGACGATCTGATATTTTGAATATCAAATAAGAACTAGAACTATCACTAAATGTGATTAATACCCCCACAAGTCTGCTTTGGAAATGAGGATGTTACTAGTAACAGAATACCTTGTAATAGAATTGAAACATAGAGTTATGGTTGTGGGCAATTAAAGATAATTGTGGTTCATGTATGTTGCATTTCCTTTCAATGTGGTTGGCCATTGATGAAGTTTAATTGAATTACTCTGTAATAAGTCCAGAAAGACAAAGAAAAAGAACAAAGGGCAATAACTCTATAAATACTGAAGATAGAGTTATAGTTCTTGTGCACTGCACTTCCTCTTATTGTGCTTGACCATTGTATGAAGTTGTTTTGAATTCCAACCAGTACGTTTTAAGTTATGCTCCGGACAAGGAAAAGTATCAAAGGGCAGTAACTCTGTATTTTGTCAAAATGGAGTTATGGCTCTTGTGCACTGCACTTCCCCTTATTGTGCTTGACCATTGTATGAAGTTGTTTTGAATTCCAACCAGTAGTTTTCAAGTCCTGCTCTGGACAAGGAAAAGTAACTAAGGGCAGTAACTCTGTAATTAGTCAAGATGGAGTTATGGTTCTTATGCACTGCACTTCCTCTCAATGTGCTTGACCATTGTATGAAGTTATAATGAATTCCAACAATAAGTCTTCAAGTTATGGTCCGGACAAAAGAAAGCAATGGAAAAGTAACAAAGGGCAATAACTCTGTAATTAGTCAAGATGGAGTTATGGTTCTTGTGCACTGCACTTCCCCTTATTGTGCTTGGACATTGTATGAAGTTGTTTTGAATTCCAACCAGTAGTTTTAAAGTCATGCTCTGGACAAGGAAAAGAAACAAAGGGCAGTAACTCTGTAATAAGTCAAAATGGAGTTATGGTTCTTGTGCACTGCACTTCCTCTCAATGTGCTGGACCATTGTATGAAGTTATAATGAATTGCAACAATTAGTCTTCAAGTTATGGTCCGGACAAAAGAAAGCAATGGAAAAGTAATAAAGGGCAATAACTCTGTAATTACTTTAGATAGAGTTATGGTTCTTATGCACTGCACTTCCTCTCAATGTGCTTGACCATTGTATGTAGTTATATTGAATTCCAACCATTAGTCTTCAAGTTATGGTCCGGACAAAAAAAAAGAAGGCAATGGAAAAGCAACAAAGGGCAGTTACTCTGTAATTACTTTAGATAGAGTTATGGTTCTTGTGCACTGCACTTCCCCTTATTGTGTTTGACAATTGTATGAAGTTGTTTTGAATTCCAACCAGTAGTTTTCAAGTTATGCCACGGACAAGGAAAAGTAACAAAGGGCAATAACTCTGTAATTAGTCAAGATAGAGTTATGTTTCTTATGCACTGCACTTCCTCTCAATGTGCTTGACCATTGTATGTAGTTATATTGAATTCCAACCATTAGTCTTCAAGTTATGCTCCGGACAAGGAAAATGCAACGGACAAAAAAAAAGCAATGGAAAAGCAACAAAGGGCAATAACTCTGTAATTACTTTAGATAGAGTTATGGTTCTTGTGCACTGCACTTCCCCTTATTGTGTTTGACAATTGTATGAAGTTGTTTTGAATTCCAACCAGTAGTTTTCAAGTTATGCCCCGGACAAGGAAAAGTAACAAAGGGCAATAACTCTGTAATTAGTCGAGATAGAGTTATGGTTCTTGTGCACTGCACTTCCTTTCAATGTGCTTGACCATTGTATGTAGTTATATTGAATTCCAACCATTAGTTTCAAGTTATGCTCCGGACAAGGAAAATGCAACGGACGTCTGGACCGACCGACCGACCGACCGACCGCCCGACCGACCAACCGACCGACCGACCACCGGGTGACTCCTATATACCCCCCCAAACTTCGTTTTTGGGGGTATAATAAGTAACTCCTTATAATAACCAAATCATTTGCTGATTACCTCCCTTGTACAAATATACCCGATATCGGGGACCACAGTATCTTTTTCTATTATATCAATTTACTGATAATTGGTGTTAATACCATAAAACTAACATGCATTACACATGATGTGAGAAATCTTCTATTTACAATGATCACATTAAATTAATTCACGGGGTTGGCGCCTGTTTTGTATGTAAGTTGCGTCAGACACCGCAAGTTCGATCCCCTGTCCTAATATCGGGATATATCATATCAAACAAGTTAAAAATGATACTATACATACATTTAAATGTAATCACGAAAAATAAGAATAATTTTCCACCAAACAACAATCTGGTTTTGACCAAGTTAAGCCCTCCACCTGAGGACATCAAGATGCGTTTCAAGTATTGACTTTATACAGAAAGACAATTTGTCACATAAACCGCGGCTCAGGAGGGTAATAAAGCCATTTAATAATCAAAGCACAGAAGGCGCTGAATTTGTTTGGTTCTCAGAATGTAAGAAAGGTACAGGTTTTGAGATTATATGTATAGTGCCACCAATGCTTTCCAGTGTTTTAACTGTAGTAAATTGGCTATAAGACTAATTGCAACACTGATATTCAATCCAATGTTTATTTGACTAAAACAATTTGAAAAAAAAAATGAGTTGCCTTTACTGGGATTTGAACTCCAGACCTCTCACTTCCTAAGCGAGCGCGAAAACCCTACAGCCACGGTGAATTTATATTTAAACGGCCTAAAGAAAACCATATTATTCTAAATTAGGGCTTGTAACGAGTTTAACTGTTGTTTAACACAGATGTAAATAATCCTTGAGCTTACTATAAGCATGTATATTTATAAAGAATCAAAGGGCTACAAGTTCTGTGGTATTTTCTGATCTTTGCAATCTAAATCGTACTGTATATCTGTATGTATTTTCCTGTATAAGTTTATTTTTATGTATTATAATTCATTTTGCAAGGCACCAGAGTTTGATACATACGGAAGTCTGCATAACTAGAGTTGCATCAAAAAATCATTTAAAATCATTTTTTACGACAGTCACACTTTATCCTTGCATATCATGGCTACTTCCTTAACAAAGACACTTAAAAAAGAATTTAAAAAAAAAAGTTTCCTCGACTGGGACCTCTCACTCACTAAGCGAGCGCGTTACCCCTGCACCACGGAGAAGTTATACAAACAATGGCTGAATAACATCAAGTCATTCTAAATTTAGAACTTCCATTGCATTTCATGTTTGTAATCCTTATTAATTTTGAGGTATTTTGTTCAGGATAAACCTGTTGTTTAAAATTGAAGTAAATAATTTAGCGAAAATTTTCTCGCCCAAACAGTCCGACATGTAGAATCTATATATTCCACTACATGGTTAGCGTAGTATTCGGTAATCGACATCGCTAAAAATAGTATTTTCATTGATAAAATCATATTCATCCGCGTAATTTGTGAATGTGCATTTATTGACAATTCTATAAGCCAACGCTATTTTTAAACTTTGAATGTGTTGTAATTTGTTGGATACTTGTAACAAAATAAAAAAAAATTCTTTCTTTTAAATCGCTAGTTTTAAGCTGTTTTGAGAACTACTTGTTGTTAGGTTTGTTGTAAACTTCTGTATCAGAGATTGAATGTCCGCTTTGTATTTACTTATTTTCGATCAGAAAATGCAATAAAACAATATTAGAAATCTCCGACGATTCGGGAATTATTTTGCTTGAAAATTAATGTGCCTGTCTTTGACCATCTTTACGCAGTGATCTCCCCTGAATCTTTCGGCGTTAGTGTACATATTAAGGGAAGTAACCGCTTCAAAAAAGTGGACTACTTTCGGCATTTGCAATTAACAGCATTAGACTCTGAAATTTCGCTACCATTATTTGTTTGGTCTGACGACCCAAACAAATAAACAAAGGGCTGCAGCTCTATGGTATTTTCTGATTTTTGCAATCTAAACTGTATGTACTTTCCTGTATAAGTCAAATTTATTTTATATACTATAATTCATCTTACGCAGCGACAGCGTTTTGATTTTCTTCTATAACAGTTTGAGATTGATACATATGGAATTTTGCATGAAAAAAAAATAGAATTGCCTCGACTAGGATTTGAACCATAGACCTCTCACACCCTCAACGAGACCGCTTACCTCTGCACCACGGCGAAGTTATACATATGTACCTTGAATAAAAACGAATACATTATGTAATTCTAAATTGAGAATTTCCATTTCGTGTTTGTTATCCTTATTAATTTCGAGGTATTTTGTTCACGATAAACCTGTTGTTTAACACTGATGAAAATAATTTAGCGAAAATCTTCTCGCCAAAACAATCCGACATGTATATATTCCACTACTCGACAGTCAGATTTATTTGTGTACTACGCTCTGGAGTATTCGGTAATCGACATAGCTAAAAATAGCATTTTCATTGATTAAAATGATATTCATGATAATCCGAAGCTTTACGGAAATAGCCGAACATTTTTCATTGGGTAAAAAAGATATTCATCCGCGAAATTTGTGATTGTAACCTCATATTTCTGTTGACTAATCTAAACTTTTAATGCACTGTAATTCGTTAAACGCCTTCATTAAAAATTATTCTTTCTTTTAAATTGCTGGTTTTTAAGCAGTTTTGAGTGAGAACTACTTTGCGTTGTTAGGACTGTGAGGAAATTTTGTGTTAGACCGTGGATGTTAGCTATGTATTTACTGATCTTACGATCAGAAAATACAAAAACGATATTACACTAGTGTAATAACACTTTGACGTGACGTCATTTGCGCTATATAGAAACATAGCGTTAAAGCGCGCTAATGTTAGCGTTACAATATAGTCGCGTAATTGAAAAATTACTCATTTTAACAGTTTACTGTTTTTATTTTATGTATGTGATAAAAAGAATATTATATTCGTGTAGATTCAATACTAAATTTATTGAACTCGTTGAATAAAACAATATTATGCTCGCCAGAGTCTCGCATAATATGATTTTATTCAACTCGTTCAAAAAATTTAGTATTAAACTACACTCATTCAATATCCTCTATATAATTCATGGCGGATATTGAATAAATTTGTTGTTATTGTTGATATAAATCATTGGTTACATGAGTCTAATTACATCATTATGATATGATCTGGTAGAAATCTTACATATACTTTTAGTATGTAACATGATGTAACATAATGTCTTGTATCGAAAATGAAAGTACAAGACAAAGTGATGAGGATATGTTTTGCAGGGATGTTACAAGACTGATCTTACGTCATACTTCTTCATAGATTAAACTTTTTTAAAGTATCACTGTCATTAGTAATAAAAAAAAAACGTTTATTTTGTATTCCTATTCGTCTTTATGTATATATACGCTTATGCAACATAGAATAATAATTTCTCTGGTACCACAGTGAGAATTTTATACAAACAAATATCCACTACATCTTCAATGTCATCGTATCTCAAGGCAGACGACATTTTGTTACCTTACCTCTAAATATAGCTTTATCTCTTCAAATACACGTAATTAAGAAATTCCTGGACACTCCAAAAACACACCTGTAACAAAGAGATAAAAGATATTAAGTTAAATACATTTGCAATCTTTACAGCAAATATTTAATATGCAGTAACAGAATATGTATACATGTAATCTTAGCCTAAAGGGGAAGTGTATTTAAGTAAAATATTCCATTTATGCAAATTACCTATTCTTGCATGTAAAATACATATTACAATTTTAGATAAATATTTTAATATTCTTTGCCCCAATGTCTAATTTCTGTGTCCCATTTTCTAATATGTCTGTATGTAAATTCACACTTATTATGTAAATTATGCTGTAAATGTCCTGTTGCGTACATCATAAAAATTGTTAAAATGCTATTAACTGTAATTGTTTTAGTTTCCAATAGTCCGTGTAGAAACTTCTTATTCCTTTTATGGAAAACGTAAGACTTTGTAATATAAGCTAATTTTTACCTCTAAAATTCTTATTTTTATTTATATTTCTGTGGCAATGCGTAGATCATATGTTATTTTGGTTTTGGAGTGATATATGTTGATATATTACCTGTCAAGATTTTATATAACCCGAGCCGTTAGTTAATTATTATTTTGGTTTTGGAGTAATAATTTTATTACATGCTTTTTGGTGGATTATAGAAATATATCAGTGATATAAAACTGGTAATTTCACTGTTTGAAACAGTGAAATTACCACTTTGATAATTTCACTGTTTTGAATTTAAGCCCCTTACGTTGTTTCAGTGAAATACCAGAGTGCACAGTACTGGGTACCAACTTAATGACGTGACGTCGTAAATGACGTCACGTTGTATTATTATTTGGCGCGCTTTTCATTCAGTTTTAGGTTAAATGTCTTTTTAAAACGTTTCTTTGCATATAATAAAAAGAAAATTTGTTTAGTTTAGTGTAAGATTGAAATATATTTCACCTTGTGAACACCAAAAGTCCATATTTCACTCGTGGCTGCGCCACTCGTAAAATATACCTTTTGGTGCTCACTCGGTGAAATATATTCCGATCTTACACTGAATTAAACAAATATCCTCTATTTATTACCCTTCCCCTGCCGAGTTAAGACGATTTTGAAATAAATCATTGCTACTTCAAATGAAACGTCGAAATAAGATTCCCTTTAGGGTACCCCTTCACCACAACATGACGTCACATAAATACATGACGTATTTTCTTTCGAACCTAACGAATGTAAACAAGAGAAAAGGAGTAGTCTGTTGAACGCACTTTTTTGGAATTAATATCAAGCTTTCACAAGGTCATATTTGTTTTCAATACTGATGAGAATATGTATCATTACTCTATTTTGGTAAATATTTATCATTTGACAGTTAAAAAGTGCTTGTAAATCGGAATTTACATCGCGTAAAATCAAACCGTACGCGCATCGCCACAGCGCATGTTGTTTACAACGTGGGGTACCCAACGGGGAAATTTAGTGTGTATATTACCCGTCTGGCTCGGTAATATCAATTTCTTTCGGGTGATCAATATCCAATCAAAAAGGCGGAAAAAATCTGGAAGGGTAATAAACTTTTTTATGATATTTATTTTTTTATAATTCAAAGTTTCTGTCAACAAAGAACATACTGTTTTTCAAAATATTACAGTTTCCGAAATTAAGTGATGAAAATCATAGAAATGGAAAATGTCAACGATATGCACAACTAGACTTGGTACTGATCATTCCTGTTAAGTTTGGATGAAATTGCACAGGTAGCTTTTTTTACAAGTTTTGTGGTGAACGGACAGATATATATATATTTATGCAAGCGGTAGACATTTTGTACTTTCGGTTTCTACAACCATAACGATAAGTATATCAATAGTTATATATGTCAATTTACTCTATTTATCCGAAATATTGGTATAAATGTAGTCTTCAACTCCCAGCTTTGTTTACATGTTTAGTTTAGACCGAAATACCTTAACCTTACTATTGTGTTCGAGGTTCTTACCCGATGTTTGACGGAAAGCAGGGTCAATTGTTTTGTGTTCGAGGACCATATCCGAAGATTGACGGAAAGGGCCGATAAGCTCCTATTGAAAAAGTTCATGCATGAATAAGGAATGCACAGTTTCTAACATCCAACATCAAAAATAATCAAAATCACATCACGCACTATTTGTACAGTATAAAAGTTATAGTTTGTGGAAAATTTTGAAAAGGAAAACAATCTTATATTTTACTTCCATGATTATTTTTTAAATAATTAATAGTAGCCTAGAAATGGGCAATGAAACGAACATGAAACAAATATAAATTCTACCTGACATTATTAAATCTTCATCAAATAATTTGTATGCCAAAGGTAAGCAATTAGTTGGAGAAATCTAATGAAGTCGTATGCACACTATTACATAATCAAATTGGGTTTTCCTATTACATCAGTAATATTCTTGTCAATTTGAAGTGACGTAGTCTTGATTATCATTCATAAGAAAATAAGAAGAAAAGAAAACAAACCATCTAACGTTAGAACACGTTGTTGATCGGACAAGATTTATACGCTAAGGTGTCACTGTGACCTTGACCTTAGGCCTTATACACTTAAAATCATAATTGCCATCTACTGACCATAAGTACTGTTCCTTCCAAGTTTTACAAACATAAAATTCCTTCTTAAGCTATTAAACGGACGATGATTATACACTTGTGTCACTGTGACCACAGCATCCATAGGGGTCATTTACTGTTCAATGGCAAAGTCATTAAGATTTCCGCGAATCTAAATTTATTCCTTCTTATTAATTTAACAAGATTTTTTACACTGTATGACTGTGACATTACCCTTATGACCTCAAACGGAAATAAGTACTGGCCATGATAAGTTTCACAAACCTAGGTGTATTACTTATCAAATTAATGATCGAACAAGGATTTACACTAGTATCACTATCACCTTGACTTTTGACCTAAGACCTCCAAATCGATATGAGTCATGTTCTGGCCAACCTCTCTTTTAAGTACAAGTATCATACCATGGAACGTTAACCTATAATAGGGGAATTCAATGCATCTTGTGAAGTGAAACAGAGTTATCTCTGACCTTGACTTTTGACATCCCGAAAAGGATAATCATTATTAAAAGTTTTATCAGAAACTTAAATTTCTTATACAATTTGTCAGTAACGTATGGAAGCCTTGGAGGGTCACTTTTGAGTTTCGACTTACAGATATTTTACTTTTGACTTTCGACTTTTGACTTTTGATTTGTGACTTACGTCTTATGACTTTTGGCTAACCCATTTTACACGTGCTCTAGAAGCTGAAAGCAGCCATTTTGGTTTCAGGTATGTTTTTTAAACGTTTTAAATAATTTCATTCAGATTTGTCATGAAGGAAAGGAAGTGTTAAGGAGGGAATTCGATATTATTTGATATAATCCATAGTGGTAACATACCACAGACTTTATTTCCACAAGTGTGACTGTGTGTTTTGTACAATCTTCTATGTTCTAAATATGTATATGTTCATTATATTAGTGCTTATACATTTTTATCCTCATCACAAAATCTGTCCATGAGTAACAAACAAATAACTGTTTTACAAGTAGACAGGGAATACAAGTTTTACGTATTAAAATGGCATGGTGCACAGTATTAAACATGTATCGCAATTCAGCATTTTATAGAGCTAACACGGAATTAGTAAAGAACGGCAAGTGCTATGTTCATACATACACGTACAAAGTTAACTTAAAATTTTGATCGAGCACCATTTGCATTTAGCATCAATGTCTAATTTTGTTGTAAATTTTAACAATTGAGAAAAGAACACTTCAGAATAAACGTAGATATAGAACCAGTTAGAACAAAATATCCTACTAGCATTTAAAATATTAATAAATCTTTAAAAAAACGGAGCTAAGAGATGTACCCATTTTATATAATATGAATGTATAAAGATTTAAATAAAAGATAAACTCTTATTTCAGACACAACTACTGGACAAAAGGTAACGAGGATGAAAACCTTGATGTTAATCTGTGTCTTCATCATTATACTGTTCAGCATTACCAAAGCTACCGTGCCAAGATACCTACCCTCAACATCTATAACAAAACTCTGCTGATAATAGAGTACTTTCTGGTACAGCATGGCATTACGACGTCATTTAGTACAGTGAATAGACTTTCAAACGCTTAAATTTAAAACGGCGTAATAGAATATATACTCCTTTTGAGACTGTGTCTGATGTAATAAACAGAGAAATACAAACAAATGGACAACGCATAGAATACCGTACAATATGGCGTAGGTTAATGCTGAATTACCACATGTACGTCAAGGGAGACGACGTCATGGAAATAATAAGATCGCTTGATCCGGATGGTATTGAGATGCGGAAAGCTTATCGCTTATGCCGACGTGTATACTATGCTAAGACATATGGACGTTTAAGACAAACTTAAACCATACGGATTTTATATTCATGGTGCTGTGAATGGGTATAGTAGAAAAATAACATGGTTAGAGGTTTTGGACTCAAATAACGACCCACACCTTATTGCAAGATTCTTTGAGACATCTTTAATGAACATTATCAAGCCCCCCTCACCCAATTACTAGGTTGTGATGTCGGTACGGAAAACTGCATTGCTTTACTATTGTAGCAATACTTCAGACACTATTCTACAGATCCAATAGTTGGTACATGTACTCGAAGCCTTGTAGCTGGAAAAAGCACATCTAACCAACGCATTGAGAAGTGGCGGTGTACATTACGAGAAAAAATGGAATCCATTGGTGGATTTTTTTCCAAAGACTTACGCGATACTTGTGTATATTAATGATCTGGATCCGATACAATGTGAGAACTTAAAATTTTGCTTCATCGACCTGATACAAACCGATTTAGACCGGATTGCACATGAAATAAGGCAACAAAAGGTTCTTCTGTTATTTGTGGTAAACCTGACACACTGTTTTTGTACCAGGTCTGTATGAAACTGACAACTTCGGCAATGCAGTTAACTTGAGAGACGTATATATTTGCAAAGAACATGTTTTCACGCCAAAGAAGACAATGTGAGGAATTCATAGAATTAGCACCCCTTCTGAAGCCAGATCTACAGATGCCATTTGACGCTGATTCAGCACTACAACTGTGTACCGTGTTGAAAGATTTAATTTTGAGAATAGATTTAAATTGAATATAAACACGCTTTGAAACGACTTATACTGATTTTTTTTCGTGTTATTGATATATACTAGGTTACTATAGGTAAAGTTTCAAAAAACGATGTTTTAAAATCACAAAGACGATAGTCTACGATTTCACTTCATTACATGGTTATTTGAAGATATTGGTTTGTAAATATTGAGCAAATTACAATATATTTTTAAATTATCATTTAAGTTATCACCACTCTAATTTGCACTGTAAGGCATTGTAAAATTGACAACATTGTTTATTGGTATAACTAAAGGACACCTGTATGCAAAATTTAAGCAAAATTCACCGTACGGATTTGGAGTTGTAGGCATTATTGTGACTCAGAACATATACATTAAAGAGGCTTTTTAAAAGAAATACATGTATTGAAAGTCTAAAAAAATATCCGTGTAATCTCATTTAAACATGTTTTGCAAGTGTTGTTTGTTTAGATGCAAATAATAACATTCTAGTAATAAACTATGCATGTTAAATGCATGACTATTCTCGACACGATAGATATATGCATGGAAATGTTTCTCTACCCCACCAATTTGAACATTTTTTTATCATATCATTCTAAATTTAAAAAATCACTAAAATTACATTTAGTCAAAGGGTTTATATCAAAGTTTGCTAAAATCTTTCTAGAAGTATATTGATTCATTCTGTGAAATATGGACGGCTTTTACCGGCTAGTTTGTAATATATAAAGCATTGAAATGTTATAATTGTAATTTGCTCTTAGATTTTTTTAGCATTAATTAGGCAATGAATATCAGTAAAAAAAAGTTATAATAATAGAAAACGTGCATATTTTTCCATCTTAATATAACTAGAAAAATCTAAACACATTTATTGTACAAGTTTATTGTCATTTTAAAGATTTCCAACTCAGCAGCCTGTAAATATTAATTTGTAATGTTTTTACATCACAATATATGTATGTGCAATTTTGTAACTATTTACGTAAAATACTTGCAGTATTTCTTTTTATTTTTGGCATACGTATTACGAGATTAACTGCACTATATGAATCGAATTCTGGTTGTATCTCTTCTATCAAGCCTTTGTTACAAAACGGCTGCCCGACTAGGAATAGAACCTCGGTCTCCCGCGTGACTGGCAGGGACACTTTCCTCTATGCCAAATGTCACTAAAGTATGTGTAATTAGATTCAAACATCTTATTCATTCGCAACAAATAGCAACCATACTTTATAGGATGTATAATGGTATTTATGGTATTCAAAAGGAATATATATGATTGTTATTTCAAAAATAGTGATTGATCTTTGTAATAAATGCTGACATATTTTCTCTTGTTTTTTCTTAGGTTTTGCCTTATGACTTTTCACTTATAATTTATCACTTTTTACTTATGACTTTTATCTTTTGACTTATAACTTTTGCCATTTGCTGTTACTCTTTGCCTTGGTATAAACATTAGTTTTACTTGATTTTAGATTAATGCAAAATAAGCAAATTTGTGATACATTCACCAAACGCAAGGGAGCACACCAGCCGAGAGTTGTGTTGAAGTCATATGATGTTTAAAATTAGAATAACTGCATTCATATGTATTTATCATAGTTGATAGTTTTTACGTGAAGAATCAACATCAATTGTTAATGTGAAATCATATGTATAGAAATTTTAATTCGGAACATTCATTTATAAGTGCCTTCTGCAGCATTAAATATTAAAATAAATAAACTATTATTGATAAATAACGAATTTTTTATTCAGATAAAACAGTTCTTAGCTATTTTCTAGATGTGTAGCTTTATTACAAATTTTTATTAACATTTTACATCTTGAAATAGATTATTTAATTCCTTGTTGAAGTTAGTCACGGTTGACTGGTACGTGACTATTAAAGAAGGTACAATTAAGCATTATAATACATTGAAATAAAGGAGATATATGTAGGGAATATTTTGTCGTAGTAGCTTTTTAAGGTACAAGCAGTGGTGGAAAATTGATATCTCGCGAGACCGAATGTCGAGTGAGATATCAATTTTCCAGTGTTGCAAGTAGAAAAATGCATAACCTCAGAAAGCTACTACAACATAATTTTACTTTTATTATATACCTTTTCGTTTTTAGTAAAAATGATTTTCATTAAACTACACTTCTATAAGAAATTTCAGAAAATAAAATCATAAATTTATGACTTACGGATGAATACGTAATTTATGCAAAACCGGCGAGGCCTCTTATAATTTTGGTTCCCGTTTCCTAAAGCTACTTAAGACACAGCTAAGATCGGAACTAATGTCAAAAATAATCCGGCATTTCCATATATGGTTCCGTTTTTGTCACTAACATAATACGGAATTTTCTATCCGTTGGAAGAAAATTTATAGGTATAAAATAAGATTTAGAAAACGGTTTTGACACAAATATGACTTGAAACTGTTGTGATTTCTACTTCAAACTTGTACTTATTTACATTATCATATTAAATCTGGTCCTGAATGATAAAAAGACATTTTCCTCATTTGTTGACAATTTATTATTGTGTTATTGTAACTTTGTTATAACCAAAATAAACTTGCAATTTCCCACCGGAATAAACAGTATTTAAATGTTACAGAGAATTTGTTTATCTATGTAGAGATAGTGTTCCATTAAAATTATAAATAAGAGGTTGAAATGAGCAAAATAAAAATAGAATAGCAATCACTATAGAAGTAAACTGTCTGGAACCAGCCAACTCCCTCAACAGACTACCTTAAAATACCTTTACCAAGAGACCATACTACCAAAGGTTTTTACCTCACGGTCTTGACCGTGACAGGTTGGCAGAGCTATCAATAATTGTTTGGAATAAATGAGTTTAAACAGATAACAACAAACATTTTTTATTCTACAACCGTGCTTTATTTTGTTTAACAAAATTGTTGTCTTATAAGAAAACAAATGTATTAGATAGGCAAAACAAACTGAATTTGAGCTGCACTATATTTAATTTAAAAACAGAGATAAGTACTACAGAGGTAAGCATTTTTTTCTAAAATAGCACACATGCCTTACTTAAAAGCTAACACTAAGGAACAGCTAAAAATAAACACTGCCATCAACAAAATCATCAAGTATTTACGTCACAGAAGACATATATACATGCAATATTTCTACAAAACAACACATCGTTGATACGTTACTGATGAAAAACTAAGAAAATCATGAGTGATCTAACGAAGCTTTTGAATTAGGTAAACTAGCAACGCTAGAGTGACTGTATTATAATTGAAGTCAAGATTTTTAAAATCATTGTCAAAGCGTTATTTCTTCATTTCTAACTGTTCAAAAGAGAGAAAAACAAACACAGTCTCTAGCTAAAAATTTCCTAGTTAACTTTAAGAAACTGTTGTTTTTTTTCAAAGAATAACCGACTTTATATGTAATGGAAATATCATAGTCTTTCGTAATGAGCATACCCCCAACCCACAGCATGTCGAAAAAGGGAATGTTTAACTTAAAAGAACGATTAAATGTTATAATCAAAAGTTTTGTTAAAAACACAATGCACTCTGTCTCGCCAGTAAATTCAAAAATTCAAGGTGATGCCTCCAACAGTTTTTGAGATAATTATGAGTTTAACAAAATTTAAGTATGAAAAAAAGTAAAAAAAAACAACAACAAAGTGGACTTTCTGTCTAAAATGTAGCTATGATAGCAAGAAGTATGTTTCTTTCTGCCTCGCCAAGCTATATGAACATGCAAAGTTTGATTTCGATAACTTTCTTTTAAGTTTTAAAACTTACAATGGGCAAATACTGAAAAATAATGAAAGCCAGAATTATGAATTTATGATTTTTCACACTTTTCTCTGTCTCACCATGATACAAGATTTGTACCATATTGGAGGAATGGACAGTATAAAATAAACGTGGCGGGACGTGACATTGCGTGTTTCCAATAAAGCGTCCACAATAAGTGGTTGGGTTAAAACTTGAAAATTATTGAGCGTCTGAAACAAGTGTGAAATGGTAACGCTCGTATTCCAAAAATGTCTGAATATTTCCATATACAATAACGAAGAAAACCAAATCACTAGTGTTTGGACATTTTGCATTTGCTTAACTGTACTACTTTCCACTCGGAACGAACGCTGTTTTGCCATGAAACCTCTTAATCTTCTAAACTGGCTCCGAAAACTTGACAAATATGTATTGCTTATGCTCTTGCAACTGCTTTATAGTCGAAACCATTCGACAGCACGTCCTTAATTCCTACAGGTAGCTTTACTAGAATTTAAACTGAAAACAATAAAAGTATGTGTTACCTCAATTGAAATGAAATACATAAAAATCCCTTAATACATAACTGTATACAAAAGTTTATATACAAATAACATATACTTTGTACTTGGTATGTGACCTAAGTTATTGATACTGAACAAGTGAATAAAGTTTCAATATTATATCATAACTGGTTTATGGGACCATATTTCATAAACCATCTGACAAAACATTTTAGCTTTAAAAATGGGTATAAGTGTGTCAAATTGTGCGCCACTCATACGAAATTAAGTTATTGATCTTAGATGTCAACACTTTATATGTGTTCCAAGTTTCAAAGGAATCGCTAAAATAGTGTTTGAGAAACCATTTTTCATGAAGATTCTTAACCATGAATTTAAAATCGAAAAAGAGGCAGAATTTGATAACAATGCAATTCAGAGATTTCTACTTTAGAGCGTGTTCTAAACAAGTGTGTGAAGTTTCAAAGCTGTATGATTTATTGTTTTTGAAAAACAATGTTTCATAAAACTTCTTAACCACAAATTTCTTCGTCAAATAAGGCCTATAATTTGGTCTATATTCAATATTACATGTAGATGAACGAAGAATAAACTACGGGTGAAAACCGATTGTAACTGCAGCAAACAACAATGAGAGACTGGTTTGGATTTAAAACTGGAACCCATATAAAAACTAAAGCGTTTGATTCATACGCTGCATGTCAATTTGAGATTATATATCTCTGTTCCGGAAATTAAAATAAAAAATGGATACCCAATGCAATGCAGTGCAAGCAAAGTATTTACCTTTCTTAATCAATTTAAAAGGCTTATTTACCATAGTGCAAAGTATATAGCCGCCTTTCCTTGTCGATTTTGTTTATCATATTTTATATAAGAATAACATTCTGTTCTTGCATATGAGCCCACATATTTTGTTTTTTAAATAAGTCTCCAGGAAAGTTAGGTAAATGAACTTACCTCGTCTGATCGTTGTCATATTCTACCATATTTTCCTTGGAAATTATAATTAAAATGGCAAGCACGTGGGAAATAACAAAATACATAAGTCAAAAATCAAAAGTCATAAATCAAAAGAAATAAATCAAAAGTAATAAATCAAAAGTCATAAGAAAATAGTAAAATAAATCTATAAGTCGAAACTCAAAAGTGACCCTCCAAGGCTTCCATAGTAACGGGCAAATATGAGCGTTCCCCACTTTCTAATATTTCATGTTATGACAAAAAAATAGAGTTTTGGAATATTTAATTGTAAGACTACAGTGATAGAAAATTATATCTTTAGGTAGTGTCAAGATAGACTTGGTAGTGTAATTTGTTATCCACATTTTAATCTATGTCATTTCAAAGAAAAGAAGGTTTCCACTCTATATTTTTTGAAGTATATTTTATATACATATGTATTGCTTGCGCTATACAAATACAACTACCAGTGAACATTTTTATGAAGTTATGGTCAACTTTCATGACTAAATGTATTTGAAAAGAACGATTATCTGACAATACCTTTTGAAACGCCACATCAATTATATTCTAACATTCAAGGCGTCTGTAGGTCACGTCCAATCACAATTTGATTTATTTTTATACCTAACCATTTTTCTAGGAAACATTTGGATAATACTTTGTAATTTTGAAACATTACTATGATAATGACCATCATCAATAAAACATATTGAACTTGCTAGCAAAATTCCTCGATACAATGAAAATCAAAGCACTGAAAGTACTGAAGTATACATTGCTTGATAATATAATCCATTTTTGTCATCAAGGCCATGTTGATTTTAACCTACTGACCTCGAAAACAATAGGGGTCATCTTCTGACCAAGGTCAATGTCCCTAACAAGTGACTCACATGCACCAAGGCTTTTTTCTTCCAAAGTTATTTATGAGACAAGGAAGATGTGATGTTCCATCTGTGTATTGCTAGGCAAGCTGATAGATGAGCAATAAAGAAATCATTTTTTGAAACACCCGTTAAATGGACTGCAGTATAGAATATTGAAACAGTCATATTGAGTTTCCAGTGATGCTATCTAATAAAATACATGATCTGGCTTGAACTCTATACAAAGTCAATTAATTGAATCATCCTACAAGACTTAATTACCAAATTATAGTACATCCTTTTGTATAGCATTCCATGTTACCGATCTATGTACTGTACTTTGATGCATTAATACATATATTCTGATGTGTTGTATTCATCTCTATACATTAATTTTCAAATGCATTACTTTATCGTTTATTAATAAAAATGAAATCTATAATCAAAACAATTCAAATGTACTGTAATATTTTCATTATTCAATAATTGTTACATATAGTCTTCATATACAACCTTTCCAAGAAATTCATTTATATTGGACAGCAAGTTAACAAGGGTTTTTTCCATAATCAGGCTGTGTTACCAGCTTCTTAACTTTAGATGAACCATTGAGCTAAAACATTTTTTCTATTTTTTGGCTACTGTGACCTACTTCTGATTTTCAACCAAGGTGATCCATGCTCAAACTCGAGACAAACCTGTCACACACATTCTTACGATGTTGTGTGACAATTGGGGCAAAAGTGTGACCAGTAGAGTGTTAACAAACTAAATGACCAGCAGATTGTTAACAACTGTAATGTCATCGTCGGATACACATGGTTGATTAACATTTAACATGACATAACTGATAAATGTAAATGGTTCGGCCGTGGGTATCCGACGATGCTAAATGTGGACAGACCACAGTTGACATAAGATGGATGACCGACATTCAACAATCTAAAACCTCACCCAATAAATAATAAGATACTGCGTAATGATTAAGAGGATGTGTAGCCATTATATCAGAAGTAAATTATTACTTTTCTATATATGTTCTTAACTCTATTGTAACTACGAAAGTTCGTATAGCATATAATAAAACGACTGCTAGATTAGTTTTTACTATAAACAAATAAAAAGTAAAAGTTAATTATTTAAACGATTGAGAAGTCTAATTTGATGGGTATTTTTTATTCATATACCTTTCTTATCGCGGGTCCAATGTGGTTTTCGGCTTTCCCATGTTTTAACACTGACTGTTACATAGCCGAAAAAACACAAGTTTTTCATACTGTACTTATTACAAATAATAACTGACATTTTACAAAGGTAATAAAATTTATGTAATAGTTATTCATTTAAACGGTTGAAAAATGTATTTAGCAGCACTTTTTTAAATATATCTATTTTATCGCAAGTTAAATGTGTTTGTTTGTTTTTTTTTTTTTTTTTTTTTTTTTTTTTCTTGCTTTTCTATGCTTTTGATGATAGGCAGTAACATAGCCGAAAAACACTTTCATATACAATGTTTATTACAAAAATATTACTGATATTTTACATTGCTTACAAATATATAGAGGATATTTGTTTGTTTGTGTGTACGATGAAATTTTATTTCATCGAGTGGACTCGTGAGATTACTGTTTTTAAAGTTCACGAGATGAAATAAAATTACATCTTACACAACAAACAAACAAATTTTCTTTTTATTTTATGCTTAAAAACAAGTAAAAACGAAATTTCCATAATTTTAACGTTAATATTAAAATCTGTTTTCCCCATTGAGAGCCCCATTTAGTCGGAACTTCTCATTAAAAACAAGAAGTCTTGAGCTGCAAAATAAGTCCGCAAATTAACGTTAAATGACGGTGATATTTATTCATGTTATTAAAAAAATATGAATGATCGCTTGTTTTAATAATAAAAACAAACAATTCTTGTCGGAGAAAAAGTCCAACCATCCATCCATATTTCTGTTACTTACCGCGAATTTATATTAGACCTGGCTTTGTAAAATGTAAGCGGCAGCCATTTTTTAAAGTTGTGTATTTCATGGGAGGAAAATAGTTGTGTAAGATTCAGAGGGATATAATTTGGATTTGTTAGTCATACACCTTTTTAAAAGAAAGAAAACTTATTTGAGGATTGTAACAGACAAAAAATAAGTGTTGACAGATGTGAAAACATTCAAAAAAGGAGCTAGGAATATGGAAAACTTGGAAGCTTGCTCAGGAACGCTGGGTTGTTTTACTTATTTTTCGAGTGATGACTGTCATTGCTTTTCAATTTTTCAAGAAGCATACGGCAGTTATTGCTCGTAGGATACTTTAATATGCCCAAATGTCATCAAGAGCAGTTTTGCATGGGGAAGGAATGTATTTTTCAGACTGTAAAAATAAAACAAAAAAATTTAGAGACGACATTTGGTGATTGGAATTTGAATGAATAGAAGTAAGTTTTCTTCTTTTTATTACTTTTGACATTTAAGTTATTTATCAATTTCAGCTTTGCTTTTTCTTTACACAGCCTGATATTGTCAGAATTGTCAGCAAAAATAAAATTGAGGTATCACATGGGGAAAATCTTAAAAAAGTAGTTTCGTCATTGAAAAGTGTGAAATTATATTTTGATAATTTTCACTGTGAAATTATCAAATATAATTTTCACGGATAAATCAGTAATCTACTGAAAAGCATAAAATAAAATGTTATAATCATTCATTTAGACGGTTGAAAAATTTTTTTAATAGTTCTTATTTTAAATATGTCCATTTCATCACCAGTAAAATGTGGGTTTTTTTTTTTTTTTTTTGCTTTTCCATGTTTTTTGAGGCTAGAGCGTTACGTCGCCGAAAAACACTTTCATACTGTATTTATAAAAATAAATATCACTGACATTTTCTATTGGTAACAAAAGAAAGTAATAGTTATTCATTTAAAAGGTTGAAAAAAAATGGCGGCTCTTGTTTTAACTACGACTATTTTATCGCCCGTAAAAATGTGTTTTTTTGGCTTTTCCATGTTTTTGACGCTAGACTGTTACTTTGCCGAAAAACACTTTCATATCGCATTAAATACAGAATAGAATTAAACATTCTCTAATTTACACTGGTTGCAAAAAGAAAGTAAATTTTAATCATTTAAAGGATAGAAAAAAGTAGATAAAACTAATTTTGTTGGAATTATACCAATTGTATCGCCGTAAAAAGTGTTTTTCGGCTTATCCATATTATTTAAGCTTACCCGTTGAGTTTCCAAAAACATTTTATTTTTATAGTGTGTTCTTTTCGATATAATTCTGACAATACATTAATTTATTGGAACAATTTCTCTAGTGATTAAAATGGAAATTAGCATATTTTTTTTGCCTGTGCCATGTGTTTTTCGGCTTTTCTATGTGCGACGCAGGCTCAGCGAATACATTCATCAGGCAGCGTATTTTATGATATATTATCGATTTAAAACTGATATTATTGAACCCATTTCATCAAATAACCATCAAAAATTGTTTATATTGCTGAATTTAATCACAGCCTTAATATTTCTTTGTATTTTAAGTGTTTTTCGGTATTTTTTGATGTTTTTCGGTTTTTTGGTGTTTTTCGGCAATTCCATGCACCCATTAATATAAGCAGATTAAAATAATTCCTATTTTCTGAACATAAATTTAATATATTTATTTCTTAATGCTTACACTGATTTACAGTTAGTTTCAATCGTCGAATCTGGCCACATATGCCTATATTTAGCTCCATGCTCTGGCTTAATCGTCAATATCCCAAGTTCGACGAATCGTTATGGGTCGAACGGTCGAGCGGCCGAATCTTTTTTTTAGGCAATCTTCTGATAATATACATCTACAAATTGTAATTTTAGTAAAAATTTCAATTAAAACAGAATATTTAATATTTTATAAGTCACTTTCGTATTTTTCAATGTGAGCGAAAGGAAGATATAAGAACTTGTGTATAGAAATTATGCAAATTAGTAGCGATTAAATCATCATTATGATTATTTCTGTTAATAAATATAATTATTTTCTAATAATATACGTCTACAAACTGCAAGTTTGTTTTAAAAGTCTATTAAAATGTTATAATTACTATTTTAAAAGACACTTTCGCTCACTTTCGCTCACTTTCGTCAAAAATCTCACTTTCGTATTTTAGGCATACCGTCTTCGCTGAATTTCGAAACATATTTCTTTTCAAAAATCTAAGGCATACAAAAGTGGAAGGAAAATAATTTGTAAAAAAGGTATTCAAAAGAATAGCTTACGAAATTTCTATTTTTCGAAGCCACGATAATTGCCAGGTTTTTTTTTAAAAAAAAAAACAAACATTTTCCGGTATACGCTGGTAAATTTTGTTACGGAGCTCCATACTCATTTTGTAAAACATTTTAGGCCAATTTTATTGCATAAATGTAAATCAGGAATTTTATTTGATTAAATATCTATCTGAGATGTTTCGTCCCATTTATATAATTCTGACGACTTTACTATATTTACGATGTATTCATTCATGCTAGCAAGCGCATGTGTATATGCGAAGTTTAACGCGTAGGTATATACTACGATTTTATCAATGAACTGTTATTTTTTGTTTTCTTTAAAGGAATTTAGAGTCTATTATTTCATGAAAATGAACGATTTGGAACTTTCAAAGCATTTAAACAACTTTGCAAACACTATTTTAATGATGTGTAGTCGGAATGTAACGCTACTGCAGAATGAAAAACTAGTTTCTATAGCGGTTTTTATCCGGGAGTGGATGTTGTTCGGTAACGACTTAACCTGTAACGATTTCTGAGATATAGCTTATAACTCTGTATACAATGTATACAAAAAGGCATTTATTTAGCTTGGATATTTTTTCAATACAAATGTACATTCATTTTAAGGTCATGATTACGTGCTGCGAGTACAAATGCCTTGCAAAATAACTCATCCAAAAAGGTGTTAAATGTAACGCATCTACGAAATTGCGTAAATTGCACGGACTGGAATATACCAATTACTCGTAGTATGTAAACAAGTTAAATATTGATGCTGCACATCAAAGACTCCGCCAAATGATATGATCAGTCACAGGTAATCTTGACAATTGTTCTCTGTTACAGAATTTCGAAGAAAAAAAGGTTTCCCAAGTAAAGTACGTGTTCAGTGAAATAAAAAATACAGAATTTTATATTATACGCATTTCCTTTACAGTGCATATATCATACTCTTTTTTTTTACATTGATCTGTATGTATATCTGCATAAAATGTTTCAAATAGTTCATGTGAAATGTAAACAAGTACAAATGTAATTTAAGGGATTATTAACAACATAAATCAGATTAAATGTTTGGAATAACGAGGTTTCTACAATTATTTAAGTTATTGAATATAATTATCAAAACACACTACTGTTGAAACCTGGTTTAAAATTATTACCCAGATGTTGCATGCAAATAAATTGCAAACGTCCAAAATAAAAAATACTTTAAAATACTCACTTGAGCTTACATAATTATATTTTCTATCATAATTCTATATCTCCAGCACGAAATTCGTGCAATAAAAAAGAAAGTATTTGAAATAACCATGCGATGAGCTGGATTTATTTTTAGAAATATAAGTTCAGGTCAAAGGGTTAAGTATCGGTCATTACCTTGTATATTACACACTGAATTGCCTAACAAAGACTGGTCAAATACATGTACTTAATATCATCGAAGGTATTCTACGTAGTTAGTCAGTAATAATGCAATTCAATCATTTTTAAAACCCTCGTTATAAACGTAACCAATTATGCTTCACAAATGCTTTTACTATCTTTCAAAAAAAATGAACTTATATCATTCATAAAAGCTATTCAATGGCAAATCACGTTTTTTATGTGAAATGCAAACAAGTACAAATGGAATTTAAGGGATTATTTAACAACACAAATCAGATTAAATGTTTGGAATAACGAGGTTTCTACAATTATTTAAGTTATTGAATATAATTATCAAAACACACTACTGTTGAAACCTGGTTTAAAAATTATTACCCAGATGTTGAATGCAATAAATTGCAAGCGTCCAAAAATACTTTAAAAAATTACTCACTTGCACTTACATTATTATATTTTCTATCAGAAATCTATATCTCCAGCACGAAATTTGTGAAATGAAAAAGAAAGTATTTGGAATTTCCATACTATGAGCTTGACTTATTTTTAGAAATATAAGTTCCGGTCAAAGGGTTATGTATCGGTCATTACCTTGTATATTACACACTGAATTGCCAAACAAAGACTGGCCAAATACATGTACTTAATATCATCGAAGGTATTCTACGTAGTTAGTCAGTATTAATGCAATTCAATCATTTTTGCGACGGACGCGCCCTCAGGCGCGTTCAGAGCTAAGTCATCTACACATGGGATTTTGTCTGCTACAATCGCGCAAAGTGTCCTCAACCGATTAACAGCCCAAGAAATAGTACATGAATTTGATCCTTTAAAACTCCCATACTTTGTCGGGATATCTTAAAATTTTCCATATTTAGCCTTTTCAATTTCAAATTAAGTTATCCAAGTTAAAATATGAACGTATATGATTGATAAAAACGTTGTAGTCCCGTAGTATTATTGCGCAATATGCAAATTACTGCCGAAACGATTTACCGCTGTCGAAAAAGTAGGACAGCAAATTATACTATAATAAAGGTGTAAACTCTGAGTTCCAAGAAATTATTAGTAGGAAATAAATATTTCTACATTATAGAAAACATTATTATTAACAAATCAAAAGTTTTTCGTGACTTTAGAATAACTCGCGCATTAATAAAAGAAGAACTATTTTCGTGACTCATACCGCGAGTTTAGCTGAATATTCAGCAGTTATTAACGAATTGGATACAGTACAATTGTTAGTATAAATATCTATTTTTGAAAATGCATGTAACAAGAGCGTTTTTCAACACCTTACCACCATGTAGTCTTTCATGGTAATCTTTATTGAAGGAAGTTATAATATCAGTTCTACTTCCGATTCTTGTGGTTTGTTTACATATTTTTCTAGGTCACGATATGAGTTAACCTTCGCTATTCTAAAAATAGATTCTGCTTCACTTGTGCTGATTTTCGGACAGGCGATTAGGGAGTACACATTATATATACATGTAATAAACCAGCGGATTACATGCAATACTTTTAGAAATTCTATACAATTGTAAGAAGCAAACAAGTTGAAAATGGAATTTAGTGTGAAATTGAAAAGGACAACTAGACACTGTAGTGCTTAAGTGACATTTAAATTAAAATAAAAACGATGTGCTCTGGCCTCTACATCTTTACCTTGTAAATAAAAAAAATCTAAAAAATACACTATTAATTGCTGATGATTTTAACCAAAAATATTTTTAATGAGACATATCCAAGAGAAATAAAAATACAAATGACTTATATTTTATTGTCTATATGCCCACTATGATATAACACGAAGCAATTCTAAATAGCATTCTCACATGTATAATGTATTATGCTTGAAGTTTATTTGCATGGTTTTATTTTAGAAATATTTCGTTGACAGTTTTTTTTCTATTTACATATCATTTCTTGGAATAAATCGATAAGGACACTGATTTACAAGTTTGACCAGAGTTTTTAGGCATAAATTTCATTCTGTATTTAAATGCTTGAAAGTAGAAAATCTGAATTATATCAGATTGGGACACAAAATATATTGCTCTACAAATCTCGAACTTGTATGGAACAAATTTTCTCTGTTATATACTAGGACGAAAAAGAAACGCCGGGTACATAAAATATGCAACACATATTTTATTGCTTGGCCTAAAACAATGAAAATCGGTCAGATTTATATAATGCCCCATGTCGCCAGAGTTTGCCAGCAATTTCTTGCCAACAGTAACATACACCCACTCGATTGGCCAGAATTCAGTCCAGATTTGTCCCCAATTGAACATTTGTTGGACGAACTGGATAGGATGGTAAGGAGACGTCCAAATGCCCCCACTAATCATGTCCAGCTCACACATGCCTTGCATGAAGAATGGAATAACATCCCCATGGCCATGATTAACACCCTGGTGAATTCCATGCATAGACGGATCAGGGCTGCCACAGCTGCGCATGGAGGACACACAAAGATACTGATATGTCCGGCCGTGTTTCGCAAAACAAGAAGGGTCATCGTTAAAAGGGGGTATTTTTTCACATAATCAGCATCGGAAATCGATTGAAACTTCAACAGCTAGTTCCATACAGATGACATTTCATACAAAAATGAATATAATAATCCAATAATACAATTTATCCCTTAAAACAATCATTATAGGTTACCCGGCGTTTCTTTTTCGTCCTAGTATATATTTTGTGTTTTGTTTTTGTTTTTGTTTTTTTGCTAAAAAAAGCCTTAATGTCTCTCCGGTTGCATGTCCGTCGCATTCAGTGCTGCAGCACTTTGATTAAAAACCTTGTTATAAACGTAACCAATTATGCTTCACAAATGCTTTTTTTATAAAAAAATGAACTTATATCATTCCAGGCAAATCGCCGGTACCATCTCTATCTATTTTTTCTTTTCTTTTGCAAGTAGTTCAGGTTTTTAAAAATGAGAAAAAATGTTTTCGTTTCTAAGACATAATGTGCAATTCTGTTAGTGAACTCATGCTAAACCATTAATTGCTTTTTTAATTTTCCGAGAACGAGATGGGGTTGGGTCCACGTGTATGTGCATGATTTCACATCTATAGACAAATTTTCCTAGATACGTAATGACAAATAATATAAGATTATTCCGTGGCGAAACAAGATTGCATTTGAGAAAAATGCTATGCCACCGCATGGTTCAAATTTCATAGCTGTACATTAAAGGACAAGAAAGTAGGTCACATCATCAAAATCTAGGTGTCAAAGTTCAATTTACAACTAAAACTGTGCACATGGTCAAAATGTCATTGCTGTACATCAAAGGACAAGAAAGTAGGTCACTGTCCCCTTGGGCAAGGCATAATTTTGACCCAAGGTTTAATAACAATCTTGATACCGGTCCACCAAATAACATTTCAAGTCAAATATCTAAGCTATAGCTTTCTCTTATTCAGAAAACATTTGTTTTATTTTCTGTTTTTACTACGTGTAACATAATGAGAATCACTGCCCCGGGCAGGGCCAATTTTTGACATTTGAACAACTTTGGTAGAGGACCTATAGATGATATTATATATCAAACATCAAAGCTCTATGCCTTGAACCTTCAGACAATTTTTTTTCACTATATGTACATAATGAAAATCAATGACCCCCTGGGCCGAACCAATTTTGACCCAAGGGGCATAATTTGAACAATCTTGCTAGAGTTTACAACACAATGTTTCTGCAAAAATATCTACCTCTAGCATTGTCAATTGCTAGAAGACTTTTTACTAAATAAACATATAAGGAAAACCAATGACCCCTGGGGCGGGACCATTTTGACCCGGGCTATATTGGATGGTAGAGGTCTACCAAAGACAATCCTTATGCAATATCTAAGCTCTACCTTTTGGGTCTTTACCAAAGAAGGTTTTTAAGTTTTTACTATACGTACATAGTTAGCGAAAAATCAATGACCCCGGTTTGGGGCCCGATTTTGACCCAAGGCTATTAATTTGAACAATCTTGGTAAGGGTCTACCAGATGATGCCTTAAGCAAAAATCTAAGCTCTAGGCCTTTTTTTGGGTTTTTACAAAAAGGTATTTTAAGTTTTTACTATATGTACATAGTGAAAATCAATGATCCCCGGGCGGGGCCGATTTGGACCCCAGGGCTATAATTTTGAAACAATCGTTGTAGAGTCTACCAGACAATGCCCTTATGCAAAATATCTAAGCTCTAGGCCTTTTTGGGGTCTTTACAGAAGATGTTTTAAATTTATTTATAATTTCCTTTGGTTGCCATGGCAAACCAGATTTCTGCATGGAATGAAATTCTTTAACAACTTGCGAAGCTCTTCCCCCAAGGAACAATCCTGCCAATTGGGTTTAAATTGGGACCAGTGTTTTTCACAAGAAAAATTTTTTAATTTCACCTTATAATCTATATAACACACAGCAAAAACCACACACAAACCACACCACACACACACAGGTAATCGCTATATGCCACCGCATCGCAGATGCTCGGGGCATAAAAAGATTAGGTGTCCACATTTTTTTCCGGGAGAGATTAAGTTAGCCAACATGGTAGATCTTTAAAAAAAATCAAATGCTGAAAGCACTGGGGTGCGAGGACATAAAAAGGAAATTGCATAAATCTGCCAAAAAGGGCAACCAAGGTTTTGTTATTATTTAACAAGGGGCAGCAAACTCCTATGCCTGAGATTTAGGAGCTTGGATAGAAATTCCCAATTTATACTAGCATGGACTAAAGACATGTAAAGGTTTATATGAATATCTCCTGTTTTCTTTTGAAAACTGATGTTATATGTTTAAATGAAATACCACAAGTATATATTTTTGTCCTAAAGATTGATTTTCTTGCAAAGTTTTAAATTAAGATTTTTCTTACCTAAAAAAAGACTATTACTGACTCTTAAATGATTTTTTAGATTTATGGGGTTCAGAGAGTAAACCTCCATTTATAATCCTGAAAACATATCAACAAAATAGAAAGAAATAGCACAGATTTAATTTGGTTCAAAATTGTCAATTTCTTCTGTCAAAAACTATGCTAGAGTTTTATTGCTTTTAAATTTTTATTACAGACGATCTCAAAAATATTTTGAAATTACAATAATAATTGTTTTATGAAGTTCTATGCTTATAGGCTGAACGTTGCCCCAAAATCTGTAACCAAAGTGGTATGCGCAAACGTGACATCCTACAAGCCAAGATGAGGGAAGGGACATTGAGAATTTCTCAGCCCCCGGAGCCCTCCATCTTTTTCATATAAAAGAAAATAAACTTGAAATATTTTAAATTTTTATTGTTCATAATTTAACAAAAAATTAAAAAGGGGAAGTAATATTTTCCTCAAGGTCAGCTTTTATAACTGCACAATATTAGCAGAAATAAAAATAGGTAAGAATTGTGAAGAAAAACTTTCAATAATTTCTCTTTATTACGGGGCCGGCCAAAGAATTTGGGGGGTATTTGAAATACCAAACTCCCTTTTTGAGGGGGGGCTGGCGTTCTCCCAGGAAAAAAAAAAAATTCATTTTTCCTTATTGCTTTTGGGGATTTTTTTGACTTTTTTGAACTAATTGTAAAATATTTTTCAAAAAATGATTTTTAAAAAATGGAAAAAAAATTTAATCTAATGTATGGGCCATTTTTTTAAAATAAATTTTCCAAAGGGGGAAGATATTTTACATTAACCCCAAAAAAAGCGGTTTTAAGATTAAAAAAAATTTTAAATTTAAATCATTTCCCGTTTAAATATTAAAACAAAATTGCTGAATATATACAAAAAATCATATCACATTCTTCAATAGGGTACTTCATAAAAGAAAATTTTTAGATGTTCAATAATCTCTTTCATAAAAGAGAACAAATTATGTCTGATTATGTATTTAGTCAAAGCCATTTATTTATCTCGCCAATTTGTAAAAGGACTGAAAGAATTTATGACAGGAAACTAGCTGGGTTCTTTTAAAAAAACAAGGTTGATTTTTTCATATTTCTTAAATGCCTTTGTTTTTTTTAAAAAAACAATTCGGGCCCAGGGTTTTTTGGAAGGGGCTCAGCCTTCAGCCCCTCCCGTGTCCCCGTCCCTTTAAATGATCACTATCTATTAAAATATGGAAAAATATCAAAATAAATGGTCAATTCAATTTTAATTTTCCATAAAAGTTCAATTTGAGACATATCTTAGTCTTATAGCTGAACCGTACTTTAATATCTTGGTTACAAACTGGGTACCTATCGCATTTGTCTAGAATATAGATCTAGGTTCAGTATGACATACTTCATGATGCTGGAGAAAACATACTTGTGTCGATTCTTTCTTAATGTCAGTCTACGGTTTTAAAATAATAAAAAAGAAATAAAACAAATATTCGATTTCAATGTTTTAATAATTTGTATGGGTCGTATTTCTATAGTTAATAAATAATAGTTCGCCTGAATTTAAATGGTTTATGCATAGAGTATAAAGAAGTGTGCCATTCGTGAAAAAGAACTGTCTTGAAACCAAATCTAAGGAAAATGTACAACGACTTGTTGATTCTGGGTTCTACTGCCTGGCTAATTGGTATCTCTTTCATGTTTTTTTTTGTTGTTGTTTTTTCAGAATTCATATTTTTTCGCCAATCCCTACTGTTTTACATTAATCACATTCACTTATTCGAAAACTAGAAAAAATCTCTGTTTATAATGGAGACGCCCACTAACTACGACTGTTTTTAATTTTATTGATTTCCAATTATAAACAATTATATATTTTTTGAAAAAAAAAAAATGCCAATCAAAATATAAAAGGTCGTACCATTTACCGTAGTACGTACTTTCTACACAGTATACACTACTTTTAGTTGCTTTTAACTACATGCGTAATCGTAGCAATTTACACATTTTTTTTTGCAAATGAAGGAAATTAATATCTAAACACATTTTACATTAAAAAATACTGCAGTTTGATGCTTGATCTGATCGTCGATAAACTAGGTCAGATTCATGGGAAAAAGACACTTAATCCCCGTACAATTCAAGCCACACCCAGCCCCTCAAAATCCCTATTGAAAATTTTTATCTTTTTAACATTATTTTCGTTCAACAGAAAAAAAAAATTGAAAATGTCTCAAACAAAAATTTTTTAAAAGATGAGTTAACTTCTTAGGGGGAAATGTCTGCAAATGGCCAAGTTAAATTCGAGGAAATGACGTTCTGACAATTCCCATAAAATAGTGCTTCTCGAGGGGTCTTATTTGAAAAAATTTCAGTCACCCCCAAAAAAATATTTTGGGGGCATTTTTTTCCCTAAAATTTTCTTCTTGTTTTACTAACTTTTTTCCCCCTTTTAAAAATGTAAATATTTTTTATAAAAAAATAAAAAACAATACTGTTTTCTACGAAAAATTTTATATATCTTGTCATTTTGTAAATGTAAAGAGCATTTTTTGGTAAAACAAAACAAACAAGTTTTAAAAACGCATGAATACCTAGATTTGATATCAACTTTTTTCCAAACCGTTATTTTAACCCAAATTCGCTAACATTCAAAAAAACTAATCTTTTTATTAAAGGATTTAAATTTATCCTAGAGATTTCCCCGATAATATGGAAGCTTTTACAAGAAAATACGGGATTAAAAGTTAACACTTATCTCCTAAGGGATGAATGAAAAATTTTTACAAAATATAACTTTGTAAATTTTTGGCCCGGTTTTAACCTTGGAGGGTCATTTTGGTTTCACTTTTGGATATTTTATTTTTATTTTTGAAATTTTGATTTTGATTTTTGGGTTTGTTTTTACTTTTGGCTAACCCCTTTTCACGTGCCCCAGAAAACTGAAAACGAAAATTTTTTTTGGTTGTTTTTTAAAAGTTTTAATAATTTATTCAATTTGCTGGGGGAGAGGATTGTTAAAGGGTTTTTTTTTTTTAAATCCATAGTGGAATTCACAGACTTTAAATTCCCCCAAATGTGTGTTTTGTACAAAACCCTTATGTTTAAATTGTTCATTTATTTTGTGCTTATACTTTTTTGTCCTATCACAAATTGCCATGGTAACAAAAAGTTTTCAATTCAGGGAAAACAAGTTTTTTTCCCTTTAAAAAAAATGGTGCCGTATTAACTGTATCGCAATTCCCAATTTTTTTGAGCTGAAAGGAATTTGAAAAACGGCAAAATGTATGTTCAAACCCCAAAGTACAAAGTTAAAACTTAAAAATTTTTGGAATTTCTTTTATCAAAGTCTAATTTTGTTTAAAAATTTTAACTGAGAAAAAACACTTAAGAATAAAACGTAGATATAGAACGCAGTTAGAACAAAATATCCACTTACATTTAAAAAATTTTTTTTCGCACCTATTCAATACTTTAAAAAAAAACGGGAGCTAACAGATTTACCCTTTTATATCATTATGAATGTATAAAGATTTAAGATGAAAAGGATAAAACTCTTATTTCCAGACACAAATTTACTGGACAAAAAGGGTAACGAGGGTTTGTAAAAAACCTATGATGTTGATCTGTGTCTTTCATCATTAACTGGTTCAAGCATTACCAAAAAGCCTTACCGGGTGCCAAGATACCTACCCTCCAACATCTATAACAAAACAAAAACTCTGCTTATAATAGAGTTCTTTCTGCGGTAACAGCCATGGCATTACGAAACGTCATTTAGTACAGTGAATAAACTTTTTAAACGCTTAATTAAAATTTTAAACGGCGTTATGGAATATATAACTACCCTTTGAAGACTGTGAGTCTGATGTTATTAAACAGAGAAAATAACAAAACAAATGGACAGCGCATAGAATGTACCGTACAATAATGGCGTAGGTTAAATGGCTGGATTTAACCACATGTACCTCAAGGGAGACGACGTCATGGAAAATAAGAGGAACCGCTTGATATCCGGGTGGTATTGAGATGCGGAAAGCTCAATCGCTTTATGCCGGTGAGCGCGTATACTACGCCATGGCCCATATGGACGGTTAAGAACAAACTTAAACCATTAGGATTTTATATTCATGGGGCTGTGAATGGGGTAATAAGTAGAAAAATAACAATGGTTAGAGGTTTTTTGGACTCCAAAAAAAAGACCCACAAATTATTGCCAAGATTCTTTTAAACCCACCTTTAATGAACATTATTCAAGTCCCCCTCTCCCAATTATAGGTTGTGAATGTCGGTACGGGAAAAAAAACTGCATTGTACTATTGTAGAAAAACTTCAGACACGATTTTAACAGGATCCGATAGTTGGTACTCAAAAGCCTTGTAGCTTGGAAAAAAGCACATCTAACCAACGCTTGAAGTGGTGGTGGTACATTACGAGAAAAAATGGACGCTGATTCCAGCACTACAACCTGTGTACCGAGTTGAAAGATTTTAATTTTGAGAATAGATTTAATATAAATACGCTTTGAAACGACAAATTACTGATTTTTTTTTCGTCGATTTTGCTATTGATAAATTACTAGGTTACTATAGGCTAAGTTTCAAAAAATGATGTTTTAAAAATCATAAAGATGATAGTCTACGATTTTCCACAAACTTTCATCTATATGGTTATTTTAAGATATTGGTTTGTAAATATTGAGCGAATTACAATATATTTGTAAATTTTATCATTTAAGTTATAACCCACTCTAATTTGCACTATAAGGCATTGTAAAATTGACAACATTGTTTAGTGGGTATAAACCTAAAGGACACCTGTATGAAAATTTAAGCAAAATTTACCGTACGGGATTTGGAGTTGTAGGCATTATTATGACTCAGAACATATACATTAAAAAGGCTTTTTTAAAAGAAATACATGTATTGAAAGTCTAAAAAAAATCCGTGTAATCTCCATTTAAACATGTTTTGCAAGTTTGTTTGTTTAGATGCAAAAAAAATAACATTCTAGTAATAAACTATGCATGTTTAATGCATGACTATTCTCGACACGATAGAAATAATGCATGGTAATGTTTCTCTTCCTCACCAATTTGAACATTTTTTTTTATCATATCATTCTAAATTTAAAAAATCACTAAAATTACATTTAGTCAAAGGGCTTGTATCAAAAAAGTTTGCTAAAATCTTTCTAGAAGTATATTGATTCATTTTTTTTTGTGAAATATGGACGGCTTTAACCGGCTAGTTTTGTAATATATAAAGCATTGAAAATGTTATAATTGTAATTTGCTCTTAGATTTTTTTAGCATTAATTAGGCAATGAAATATCTGTAAAAAAAATTTATAATAATAGAAAACGTGCATATTTTTCCATCTTAATATAACTAGAAAAATCTAAACACATTTATTGCACAAGTTAATTGTCCTTTTAAAGATTTCCAACTCAGCAGCCTGTAAAATTTTTAATTTGTAAAGTTTTTACATCACAATATAGGTATGTGCAATTTTTGTGACTTTTTACGTAAAATTACATGCTGTATTTTCTTTTTTGTTTTTTGGCATACTTATTACGAAGATTAACTGCACTATATGAATCGACTTCTGGTTGTATCTCTTCTATCAAGACCTGGTTACAAAAAGGCTGCCCGACTAGGAATAGACCTCGGTCTCCCGCATGGACTGGCAGGGACACTTTCTACTATGCCAAATGTCCACAGGGGGAGAAAAGATATGCAGCCATACCGGGATCGAACCCGGGGAACCCCTTACAGGGCTAGCTCTGTCTCCACCGAGATTGCATATCATCTACTGAATATATTCGTACCGTGACATATAAAGTTATACGTTTAATTTCAAGTATGTGTAATTAGATTCAAACGTCTTATTTATTCGCAACAAATAGCAATCATACTTTATAGGATGTATTATGGTATTTAAAAGGAATATATATGATTGTTATTTCAAAAATAGTAATTTGATCTTTGTAATAATTTGCTGACTTATTTTCTCGTGTTTTTTTTTTTAGGTTTTTTGCCTTATGACTTTCACTTATTAATTTATCACTTTTTACTTATGACTTTTATCTTTTGACTTATAACTTTTTGCCATTTGCTGTTACTCTTTGCCTTGGTATAAACATTAGTTTTACTTGATTTTAGATTAATGCAAAATAAGCATATTTGTGATAAATCACCAAACGCAAGGAGCACATCAGCCGAGAGTGGTGTTGAAGTCATATGATGTTTAAAATTAGAATTATTGCATTCATATGATTTTATCATAGTTGATCGTTTTTACGTGAAGAAACAACATCAAGTGTTGGTGTGAAATCATATGTATAGAAGTTTTAATTCGGGACATTCATTTATAAGTGCCGTCTGCAGCATTAAGTATTAAAGTAAATAAACTATTCTTGACAAATAACGATTTTTTTATTCAGATAAAACAGTTCTTAGCTATTTTCTAGATGTGTAGCTTTATTACAAATCTTTATTAACATGTTACATCTTGAAATAGATTATTTAATTCCTTGTTGAAGTTAGTCATGGTTGACTGGTACGCTATTTTTCCGTGATGACTATTAAAGAGGGTACAAGCGTTAGGCATTACAATACATTAAAATAAAGAAGATATATGTACGGAATATTATGTAATAGTAGCTTTTTAAGGCTTTGTATTTTGCTACAAGCTGTGGTGGAAAATTGATATCTCGCGAGACCGAAGGTCGAGTGAGATATCAAGTTTCCAATGTTGCAATTAGAATAATGCATAGCCTCAGAAAGCTACTACAACATAATTTTACTTTTATTATATACCTTTTCGTTTTTAGTAAAACTGATTTTCATTTAACTACACTTCTATAAGAAAATTCAGAAAATAAAAAAATAAATTTATGACTGACGGATGAATACGTAATTTATGCAAAACCGGCGACGCCTCTTATAATTTTGGTTCCCGTTTTCTAATGCTACGTAAGACACAGCTAAGATCGGAACCAATGTCAAAAATAATCCGGCATTTCCATATATGGTACCGTATTTGTCACTAACATAATACGTTGGAAGAAAATTTATAGGTATAAAATAAAATTTAGAAAACGGTTTTGACACAAATATGACTTGAAACTCTTGTGATTTCTACTTCAAACTTGTACTTATTTACATTATCATATTAAATCTGGTCCTGAATGATAAAAAGACATTTTCCTCATTTATTGACAATTTATTATTGTGTTATTGTAACTTTGTTATAACCAAAATAAACTTGCAATTTCCCACCGGAATAAACAGTATTTAAATGTTACAGAGAATTTATTTATCTATGTAGAGATAGTGTTCCATTAAAATTATAAGTAAGAGGTTGAAATGAGCAAAGTAGAAATAGAATAGCAATCACTATAGAAGTAAACTGTGTGGAACCAGCCAACTCCCTCAACATACCTCTACCGAGAGACCACACTACCAAAGGCTTTTACCTCACGGTCTTGACCGTGACAAGTTGGCAGAGCTATCAATAGTTGTTTGGAATAAATGCGTTTAAACAGATAACAACAAACATTTTTTATTCTACAACCGTGCTTTATTTTGTTTAACAAAATTGTTGTCTTTTAAGAAAACAAATGCATTAGATAAGCAAAACAAACTGAATTTGAGCTTCATTATATTTAATTCAAAAACAGAGATAAGAACAACAGAGGTAAGTTTTTTTTCTAAAATAGCACACATGCCTTACTTAAAAGCTAACACTATAGAACAGCTAAAAATAAACACTGCCATCAACAAAAAACATCAAGTATTTACGTCACAGAAGACATATATACATGCAATATGTCTACAAAACAACATATCGTTGATACGTTACTGATGAAAAACTAAGATAATCATGAGTGATTTAACGACGCTTTTGAAAACATAAGATAAATTAGGTAAACTAGCAACGCTAGAGTGACTGTATTATTATTGAAGTCAAAATTTTTAAAATCATTGTCAAAGCGTTATTTTGTTCAAAAGAGAGAAAAAACAAACACAGTCTCTAGCTAAAAATTTCCTAGTTAACTTTAAGAAAATGTATACATTGTATAATGTATATATTAAATAACGTCCAAAAGTTCGTTTTTTTTCCGAAGAATAACCGACTTTATATGTAATGGAAATATCATAGTCTTTCGTAATGAGCATACCCCAAACCCACAGCATGTCGAAAAAGGGAATGTTTAACTAAGAAGAACGATTAAATGTTATAATCAAAAGTTTTGTTAACAACACAATGCACTCTGTCTCGCCAGTAAATTCAAAATGATGCCTCCAACAGTTTTTGAGATAATTATGAGTGTAACAAAATCTAAGTATGAAAGAAAAAAAGAAAAAAATATCAACAACAAAGGGGACTTTCTAAAATGTAGCTATGATAGCAAGAAGTATGTTTCTTTCTGCCTCGCCAAGCTATATGAACATGCAAAGTTTGATTTCGATACCTTTCTTTTAAGTTTTAAAATTTACAATGGGCATATTCTGAAAATTATGAAAGCCAGAATTATGAATTCATGATTTTTCACACTTTTCTCTGTCTCACCATGACCTGTATATCGATACAAGATTTGTACCATATTGGAGGTATGGACAGTATAAAATAAACGTGGCGGGACGTGACATTGCGTGTTTCCAATAAAGCGTCCACAATAAGTGGTGGGGTTAAAACTTGAAAATTATCGAGCGTCTGAAACAAGTGTGAAATGGTAACGCTCGTATTCCAAAAATGTCTGAATATTTCCATAGACAATAACGAAGAAAACCAAATCACTAGTGTTTGGACATTTTGCATTTGCTTAACTGTACTACTTTCCACTCGGAACGAACGCTGTTTTGCCATGAAACCTCTTAGTCTTCTAAACTGGCTCCGAAAACTTGACAAATATGTATTGCTGATGCTCTTGCAACTGCTTTGTAGTTGAAACCATTCGACAGCATGTCCTTAATTCCTACAGGTAGCTTTACTAGAATTTAAACTGAAAACATTAAAAGTATATGTTATCTCAATTGAAATGAAATACATATATATACAAAATGAAATACAAAATATTCCTTAAGACATAACTGTATACAAAAGTTTATATACAAATAATATGTACTTTGTACTTGGTATGTGACCTAAGTTATTGATACTGAACAAGCGAATAAAGTTTCAATACTATATCATAACTGGTTTATTGGACCATATTTCATAAACCATCTGACAAAACATTTTAGCTTTAAAATGGGCATAAGTATGTCAAATTGTGCGCCACTCATACGAAACTTGGTCACTGATCTTAGATGTCAACACTTAATATGTGTTCCAAGTTTCAAAGGAATCGCTAAAATAGTGTTTGAGAAACCATTTTTCATGAAAATTCTAAACCATGAATTCAAAATCGAAAAATTTGAATTTGATAACAATGCAATTCAGAGATTTCTAACCTAGAGCGTGTTCTAAACAAGTGTGTGAAGTTTCAAAGCTGTATGATTTATTGTTTTTGAAATACCATGTTTCATGAAACTTCTTAACCACAAATTTCTTTGTCAAAATAAGGCCAATAATTTGGTCTATATTCAATATCAGATGGACGAAGAATAAACTGCAGTTGAATACCGATTGTAACTGCAGCAAACAACAATAAGAGACTGGTTTGAATTTAAAACTGGAACCCACATAAAAAATAAACCGTTTGATTCATACGCTGTATGTTAATTTGAGATTATATATCCCTGTTCCGGAAATCAAAATAAAAAATGGATACCCATTGCAATGCAATGCAATGTAATGCAAGCAACGTATTTTCTTTTCTTAATCAATTTAAAAGGTTTATATAAGAATAACATTCTGTGCTTGCATATGAGCCCACATATTTTGTTTTTTAAATAAGTCTCCAGGAAACTTAGGTAAGTAAATGAACTTACCTCGTCTGAATCGTTGTCATATTCTACCATATTTTCCTTGGAAATTATAATAATAATGGCAAGCACGTGGGAAATAACAAAATCCATAAGTCATAAATCAAAAGTCATAAATCAAAAGTCATAAATCAAAAGTCATAAGAAAATAATAAAATAAATCTATAAGTCGAAACTCAAAAGTGACCCTCCAAGGCTTCCATAGGTATACATATACATATACATGTAGTATGTTTTTTCTCATATCAAGGTTTTTTATCATTATTAATTATGAGAATTTTTGTATCACATGTGCAGATCCATATTTTATGTGTAATTTATTGTATATTGCTGTATTTATATTCATGAAAGATTCTGTATTTATTTGACAAAGTTTTTTTATTCCCGCGTTAACGTCACGTTCTGTTTAGCGTATAGTTAAACGGACGTTGCGTCATTTGTCATTTGTTATTTTATAAACGTCAATTTTTCTGAAGAAGATTAAACGTCGAAAGCTTAAGAAAAGCGTTTGTTTTTATTGAACTGATTATTATAACTATTTTCTATATAACTTGTCGTTCTACTTTTTCTGCTTACGACTTTCATTCATAAAACCGTGTTTGGCTGACTTCGGATTGGACAAATTAGGTCAAAGTAGTGCAATTATTACGATATTTTCTCGTTTATATGATATTCATTTGTTTATATTATAAGTCAGATAAGTAATGGTCTTTGCAATCAAACTGGAACATAAACGCTTTCCACATATTTCAACATAATGTGTGTGCTTTATATGATTAAATCGTGCACTATTTGTTAGATGTTATTCGGTTCGGGTCTTCGGGACACTTTTTTGATTGTAGACGTCGAAATTCCATGCCTGAGGGCGCGTCCGTCGCAATAAAGAATTCTGATTCAGAAAACCCGGATATTGAAGCAATGCCACCTCGAGCTGTATGTAGTACGGTATATCGACAAAGAAAAAAACACGTAAAAAAGAAAATCTTTGTACGTGTCATAAATGCACAGACTACTACTTTATTGCGTCATTTATATTAAGTTTTTTTTTTTTATCTCCGGCGTGTTTCATGTCGGTAAGAAAATAGTTAGCTTTACTTTAGATCAGTGATTCTGCACATAAAGAAGCGCAAGCATGAAATTATGCACAAAGCGACAGCTTTCCGGTATGAATAGCTGGTATCTCACCTTTAAACTTACTTCGGTTGATCAGAAGGAATTTTAATCACCAAACATTGTCATTTAAAATATAACGAAAGTCTCGTGTTTTGTATTATTACTTGTACACTAACTTTAAAGGTCTGTGGCTACCATATTTACGCGCCAGTTTATTTTTCATAATTTTCGCGTTACATTATCGGTTAGTGCCTAAATCCCTTCCAAAGTCTGGTATCAAACGTGCATATTATGGATGAATTTAAGAATTCGTTGATGGTGATCCATTTGTTCTAGTCCTTTCTTTCTTTTTTCATTTTGCTAGTAAAATGAAATTTCATTAAAAAGGCGGGATGTTTCTAGAAATAAACAAAGGAATTTTAACCACATTACTTGTATTACTTGTTTCGATATTCAGATTTTTTCATGTTCATTACTTCATTTTAGCACTCTTCAGTTTAAATATTAGCACATTTATTGGCCTCCGCGCCGAAGCGCGGCGCTCTTATGGAATGAAATCAGATTTTGTGAAAGGGCGACAGCAACTTCTCGAGCCTTTTAGTCGGTCATAATAAAAGCCGAAAATTCCGATCGGTATGAGGGTGCTTGATTATTAATTAATGAAATGTCGCGATATGTTACAATGAATTTTCGCAATGCAAACATTTTCAAATGAAATAACCTTTTCCGTCAATAAATCGCGCTCTTCGGGGTTTTTTATTTATCATTTTGTAGTACACAGTCGGTTATCATGGTATGTTATTGTTGTACATGTATCCTAGAATGATCAGTTGATGACCTAAATATTCCAAAAACTATTTATAGATATATCTATTTATCACCCCTATCGGTAAATGCCGGTCTCTCCCGGTCTATTTTGACCAGGATTTACTAGTGACCGGCGGATAGTACCACACGTTTATTGTCCGGTCTCTCCCGGTTTTGGAATAGATGTTTGATATCGTTACAATTAGAAAAAAAAAACAACAATAGCATGTTTCATTTTATCTATATGAGATAAAAACAATAAATATGTACACGGATTTATATGTAATATAAATCCGTGATATGTACAATAATTGAGAAAAAGGTACATTTTTATGGTATTAAAATGACATTATCAACTTTGAAACATTTTATTTAATTTGTTATCCGTGTTTAGTAAAGATGCCGAGGAATTATTCAAAGTTACAAATTAGATTTCATGAATTATTCAATTGATTGATAATTTAAAAAATGATAAAGAAAAATACAATGTACATGTACATGGTTTAAGAATAAACAATATTATATATTGAAAGATAAACCATAATTTACTGACTTTTTCCAGTCAAGCTTTGACTTATAATCGTCGGTCAATATGACAATTGAATTCTTAAAATTTATTTTACAATTTTAATAAAAAAAGAGTAGTAAAAACTCAGTATTAAAATAGCACATAAAACACAAAAAAGAATAAAAGAAAACAATATTCATAAAATTTGTACTTTTTTTAATTAAAATTAATAGATATTACAATTATTGTATAATAAACAATTATGATCAGCATGGTAATATAACCAGTGTCATATTTTTACTAACTTAAAGTGTGAACAGATACCTTAAGGGGGTCTTCGCTAATAGCGATAACATAATAAGGGACAATTACAAATGTGTGGTACTTGTTGATCATGCGTTACACATATGGATTATAAATGATTGCATACATGTATATCCGTTGCTATTAATAACCACGATCATAAAGAAATAACAAGTAATATTCTAATCTCTAGCTTGCAATCAAAGTTCATAATGAACAATGTCTTTCGTCCGCTCATTCATAAGTGATATACATTTCTGGTAGTTTATAAGAATATCTTGTCATCATATGTGTACTAGTTCATCTTCACTTGCTGCATTTCTTGCTTGGACGCCCTTTGATGCTTTGCATCAATGCTTTTCTTGTTCATTATTCTAATTGATTTATTTATCATTGACGCTGTTGGTGACAATTCCGCGTACAACTTGTAGACCCCCAGTGTTCCTTGAAGTATACCCCGACTCTCTTGAAGACTGTTTAATGGTACCTGGTAATTATACTTGTATAAAATCAGAGTACCACTATAAGGAAACTATATATAATCAAAGGGCTGCAAGCTCTGTGGTATTTTCTGATCTTTCCAATCTAAATCATACTGACTATCTGTATGTATTTTCCTATATAAGTTTATTTTTATATACTATAATTCATCTTACGCAGCGACTGCGTTAAGATTTTTTTTCTGTAATAGTTTGAGATTGATACATATGGAATTTTGCATGACTAGAGTTGCATCAAAAATCATTTTTTATGACAGCCACACTTTATCCTTGCATATCGTGGCTACTTCCTTAAAAAAGACACTTAAAAAAAAAGTTGCCTCGACTAGGATTTGAACCTTAGGCCTCTCACACTTTAAACGAGCGCGATACGGGCGCGATACTCCTGCACCACGTGGAAGTAATACGTAATATGTAGCCTGAATAAAAACAAATACATTGTTATTCTAAATTGAGAATTTCCATTTCGTGTTTGTAATCCTTATCAATTTCGAAGTATTTTGTTCACGATAAACCTGTTTAACACTGATAAAAATAATTTAGCGAAAATCTTCTCGCCAAAACAGTCCGACATGTATATATTCCACGATTTATTTGTGTACTACGCCCTGGAGTATTCAGTAATTGACATAGCTAAAAATAGCATTTTCATTGATTAAAATGATATTCATCCGCGAAACTTGTGATTGTAACCTCATATTTCTATTGACTTATCTGAACTTTCAATGCACTGTAATTCGTTAAATGCCTACATTAAAAATTATTCTGTCTTTTAAATTGCTGGTTTTTAAGCAGTTTTGAGTGAGAACTACTTTGCGTTGTTAGGTCTGTTAGGAAATTTTGTGTTAGACCGTGGATGTTAGCTATGTATTTACTGATCTTGCGATCAGAAAATACAAAAAAGTATTATTATGTTAAACCAAGCATGTTTAAATTTGTAGAACTATTAAAAAATGATGAAAGAACAATTATTAAAAATTTAGCTATATATAATGTATTAAACGTGCTATGACTTTAAGAGCATCTGCTACACATATTTAAGTCCATCCTCTTAGAAAAGAACACGATGAAATTGTATGCTTAAAATATCATGATTATATTATGTAATTGTAACTTTATTAAATGTAAATGTGTAAATGTAATGTATGTGTTATTGCGATTCGATACTTATAAACACTGGTTTATCATGTGACTGTATATTATATTACATGTAAATGTATTGATTTTGTAAATATGTTACGATGATGTACTTAATTATGGTACAAATCTAATAAAATAAATGTTCTGTTCTGTTCTATATCAAAATGACATAACCATATATCAAAACAATACAATGAAAAATACAAAATAGTTTATTTGCTTTAAACATTATAACAACGTTTCTAGCATAATAATAGACAGGTAACATAGTTATTAGCAACAATATGCAAAACAAAATGATATGAAATCTGTGTTAGCGGAGGGATATTTGTTATATGACAAAAATATAAATCTTGATTTGATTTTTTTGTGATTAAATAAAGATTACTACACAAATTAAGAGAAAAATTTGATTACCTCTTCTTTTAAAGGCAAAGTATAAAAATCTTGATAAATTTTAAGTCTTTTTTCTAGAATTAGATGATAAGATATTTTCAAACTTTGTGATTGTTGGCCAATGGCAATAATAACTTGGCAAATATTTTATTCTTATATCTCTATAGTACGGGCAGACCAACAAGAAATGATTTTCGCCCTCAATTTGATTAGAATTGCAAAAGGTACATAGTCGACTTTGTCGGGGTGTGTCGTCATATCTTCCAGTTTCAATGCGTAAATTATGTGCTGATATTCTGTATTTAGTTAAAGCTATTCTAAATTTTTGTTCACAAACATCTGAAAAATATTTCTCCAACAAAAATTCGTGTTTATATATTGAATAAAAATGTAAGCGATTCGAATTATTTATTTCACAGTACCAATTTTGTTTGTAACTATCAATAACTCTTAACTTAATCTCTTCAAACGGAATATCTATATCAAACTGGCAATTCCAAATATAACTGAAACCGTGACTATCTAATATCATTTTGATTTGAGTTGCCCAATTTTGAGAGAAATTATTTCTATTATCTGTATGATTTTTCAGCATGAGAAATGTTTAGCATACTTTTCGGTATAATCGCTAGCCAAACGGACATACTTTTCATGCCTGGAGATCCACTAAGTCTTGTCGAAAGTTTTGTTGTATAATCACTCACGAAATAAAGCAATTATGCGTGTAATTAATGAACACATTGTGAGGTCATGAACTGAATAAAATCGCCACAAACTTACGAAAGTCCACTTTGGCAATGTTAGGGTTATAAAGAGGGTATACTAGAAGTTTCCAGGGTTTTTTTATTAGACTGATTTCCAGCATTGCTGAATTGACAAATGGCATTCTGTATAATCATGGTTGTTAAGGTAAATATGAGCCGTGTCACGACAAAACCAACTAAGTGCGTTTGCGACCAGCATGGATCCAGACCAGCCTGCGCATCCGCGCAGTCTGACCAGGATCCATGCTGTTCGCTGACCAACTCTATTACAAGTAGAGGAACTGATAGCGAACAGCATGGATCCTGACCAGACTGCGCGGATGCGACATGATGCGACATGATGACAAGACGAAAGTTCGACATTTGGCGCTTTGACATGTTGTTGTTAGCGCACAAAAGCGTCCAAAATCAGCCACCAATATTTACTGATAATTGGTGTTAATAACACAAAACTAACATGCATTACAAATGATGTGAGGAATCTTTCTATTTCAATGATCACATTAAATTAATTCACGGGGGTTGGTGCCTGTTTTGTATGTAAGTTGCACTAGACACCGCAAGTTCGATCCTCTGCCCTAGTATCGGGATATATCATAAATGAATGATACCATATATACATTTAAATGTCATCACGAAGAGTTTTTTTTTTCAGATACACACAGTCAAGTTTTGGTACGAAGCTTTTCACCTGAACATATCAAGATTCGTTTCAAAGGCATTATTAAAGTTATTGACCTAATACAATGCAATGGCGGATATTGAATAAATTTGTTGTTATTTCTAATTATATCATTATAATATGCTCTTGTAGAAATATTTAATTATAATCAGTAGTAATTTGTGACATGTAAAATGATGTAACATAATGTCTTGTGTTGAAAATGAAAGTATATAATGAGGACATGTGTTATCAATTGGATACACAAACTGATCGTGAGTCATGCTTATTTATAGCTAATACGAGAAAGTATTACCGGAGGAGTATCATTGCTCATTATATCTACCACTTATTAGCTTACCAAAATTCCTTCTAGGGCAATACTAATTTAATAAATATGGGTATAAACAGGACTCCAGAAGATAGATTAAAAATATTTTCATGTATCTTTAATAGTTTAAAGATATATATTTGTAACAGCTTAAACAAAATCGTAATAAAACAATTCTGCTGTTGATAAATGGCAAGACATGTAAATACATGATGCCGACCTGTGGCAGATTGATAAATGCGCAACAATGATAAAGTAATGGTCGCTTTCTTCATAGAACAAAATGGCGCGCTCCATAATAATTCTGAATGCTTTGGATGTCTTGGTTTAACATCGTCACGTGTCAGTGAGTTTCAACAAACGTAGTTCTTCCTTCTCATGAGAAGGAAGAATGAAAAACTCATTAGTTTTCAAAAAAATGAGCATCATTAAATGTGTTTTGGACACTATATGTTTATACATAAATTTTGTATTCTTATTCGTCTAGATATACGTTCATATAAAACATATATAATTTCTTCGACACCTCAGTGAGATATGTACTAAATATTAACTGGAAAAATGTTGTCGATTTCGTATTATAAACACATGACAAAAAATATCCACTACAGTTCAAAAATCATCGTATAAGTCTGACCTTACCTTTCAAGTGAATACACCTTTACCTCTTCATATAACTACACGTTAATGAGAAATTTCTGCACCTGTAACAATTTACATAAAATATATATATATATATATATAAAGTTGAATAATTTTTTATATATTTGCAATCTTTGTAGCATAAGTATATCTCATATGCAACATCAAGAATAGAACCTAGAAATAGAGGAAATATTAACAACCAGAACACGCCCTTGATTTAAAGCCTTAGGCAAATATTTTAGTATGACTTGTGGTGATTACCTGTACATAGTTTTAATGTGATGACCTGTAAATGGTTTCGATATAATGACTTGTACAGTTTTAAAATGTTTTAATTAAACTTAGGTAGGAATATATTAAAACAAGAGTTGTCCAAAGAACAACGCGTTCCTACCGTTAAGTGCCGGGTAGTTATCTTAAGAGATAATTTGAATGACAGTTGATTTTGGGTGACAGAACTCACCAAATTGCATCATCATTTCAAATTTGTCAAGTTATTGACAGAGGCCTTTGACCCAACAGTCGTTTTGTATGGACAATCAATATGTCGCGTTTCTTTAGCTGTTTAACATCTAAAACGCTCTAAATTCACAATTACAACATTTTAACCACATGTTTGACAGTTCTAAATAATTAAAAACAAATTGAGAAGTTATGTTGAAAATTTAATCGCTGCATCCCAATTTACAAGCCGCTTCTAGGTTGAAAATATCAATTGAAAAATATCCATGGAAGTGCTGCATGTAAAATAAAATCAATTTAGAAAATAAGCTATTCATAATTCTATTATGCATGTGATAAAATTGTAATGTATATGTGCGTTTTAGAGTAAAAATAACATCTGATAAAAACATGAATTAGGAAAGTTGGATTTTATTAATATTTTAAAATACTTGGCATACCCTCTGAATAAATATTTATTAATTTTTATACGCATTTAAGAAACCATGCCTAAATAACATCAATTTTAGTCATCAAATATAACATACATAAAATGTATCATATGTCAATATTTGGCTTTCAAAGTGTGTTATTGTAAACTTGAAAAGATAGTACACCTTCAAATATCCCACATAAACAGGTAAAACAAATATCAATTCTCATCGCTCCCTTTAACAACAGGCGTTAAGTGTTGTGCGTATAAAATTGCCCTGTACTCTAGTATTGCAGTGACAGCTTAAGGGTCAGGCCCTTTGCTATCAAAACAGTCCATTTCAGGTATTTTCATAGGCCGCCGTACAAGTTAAAATTCACATCATTGGGTAATACTCCGAGGAAATACCATTAGTGCTTTAAAATTAACATTTTTTAAGGGCATGTTTGGTGACATGTCCGGGGTCCATAACTGACAGCGAAAGCTGCCATTTGTGCCGACACGGGCAAATGCATAGAATACGAGGGGAAGTCAGAAAATATCCGGACTTTTGACTCGTTCTCGAAAACCATTCAACATTTAAAAAAAAATCTTTCTACTCTTTTTCAAAATATTCTCCACCTACGTCTACGCACTTTTGCCATCTTCGTGGGAGCTTTTTTATTCCCGCTGTGAACCATAACGTAGACCTATGTTTTAGGTACTGTGTAACAGAAGATATCAAAGCCGCCCTGGTCTTATATTTCTTTCCAGCAAGCAATTTTTCAGTTCTGGAAACAAATAAAAGTCACAGGGGGCGAGGTCTGGGCTATAAGGAGTTGCCATTTGTAAGAGTTAAAACCTCCACTGTAGCTGCGGCGGTATGGGAGGGGGCGTTATCGTGAAGAAGGAGGACATTTTTTCCTGTGCTAACGAATTTGCTTCAGCTTTTCTCTGAGATTTTTCAGAATTACTTCAGAATAGTACTTGGCGGTGACAGTTTGACCTTTTGGCATGAAATGAGTAAGTACCATTCCTCGTGAATCCCAAAAGGCAACAAGCATGACTTTTTTAAGACAGCTTAAACTTTTTAGGAGGTGGGGAACCAGCTCGTTTCCACTGCTTTGACTGAGCTTTTGTCTCAGGTTCGGAATAATGGACCCACATCTCATCTCCAGTGATAATGCGGTTCAAAAACTTATCTCCTTCACGATTAAAACGACTTAAATGTTCTTTTGCATTGGTTACTCTGGTTGCCTTTTGATCTGCGGACAGCTGTCTAGGCACCCACCTGGCACTTACCTTGCTCATGCCTAGGTGTTCGTGTAAAATCTTGTGTGCCGATGCCTTACCGATGCTAAACTTGTTGGCTACCTCCTCCAAAGTTACTCGACGATTTTTGTTGACAAAAGCTTTAACATTTGCTACCATTGTTGGGGTCACCGCCTCAGCTGGCCGCCCAGTCCTAGGCCTGTCACAAACACTTGTTCTGCCTTCACGAAACTGAGAAACCCAGTTGTAGAAGGTTGAACGTGATACACATTTATTATGTTTAAGCCTCTGAAAGATGTGGCAGGGCTTTTCACCTTCTGCAACCAGAAACTTTATTACAGAGCGTTGTTCCTCTAACAAAGAGTCCATGATAGACGAAACACCTATCATATATCAGAGGGCAAAATACTGTGTATACACAACTATCATTGAAAATAAACTGACCACGTTATTGGCGAATGAATGTAGTTTTCACCAATATATAATGTGTTTATATAGCTGCACGTGGAAAGAGAGGACAAGAAAAGTCCGGATATTTTCTGACCGTCCCTCGTACATATATACACCACTAGTGTAGTTACATTTTTTCTTGTCCTCCGGTATCAGTGATTCCAATACCATTAGTGTTGAGATTAAATACCGCTTAAGCCGGTGCTAGGGAGCGTCTTGCAATTCTATTAACCACAATCTCCCAGAGGCTTTCATGAACATGGACCATGAGAGAATTTTATAAGAGTTGTAATTGGACGTAAAACATTTGGCCTTAAAGGTCAATGTTATTTATGAATGAAAGTAAAGTTTAGTTCTACTTCAAGGTCTTGTTCCAAGGGTTGTTGTTGCCAAGTATGAAGACTTTGCGGACGGCAAGGCCGCCATGACTGTAACAATACCTCTTTTACTTTCTTCATTAAAAAGGTCGGGATAAAATGGAAAATCCATGACCAACGGAGCGGAGCAATTTTATATAATTTGAACAAAATTAAAAGAGGTCCACAATATTTCATGTCAAATATATATCAGATTTAGATGTAATGGCTTTTGAGGAATAGAAATTTTAAAGGCGCATTGTGCTGTCACTTTTATTTCTAAAAAACGTTTTATTTTTGATAAAGTTTACAAAAAAAAATTGCTTGCTCTGCTGGCAATTGTAATAATCATAGTGAATGAGTATTTTGTATTGAATAAAAAAATACTAGTTTGTTAACATTTTGCTACCTTTATGACACATTACTGCACATTTTTCTCAACTTACTCCAGTTGATAAATATCTAATATCTAATTCCATTATAATATTACTTCATCATTTATAAAGAATTAAAACATATGAATTTTTGAAACATGATCTGCCTTAAGTTTTTACTTTATAAGTACAGTAGAAACCCTCAATTAAGACCACCATCCGGACTGGACAAAAGTGGTCTTAATTGCGGGGTGGTCTTAATTGTGGAAATTCTTATCATTGCTTACATGCCTATTTTAGTCACTTTGTATGGACAAACAATATGTATCTTAACCTGCAAATACAATATAAAAGTATGTTATAATGTTACATGTAATGGAAAGAACACATATTTCTGAAGAAATTTAATATTAAATTTTCTTTGTTCTGATTTCAATATTAATCATTTTATGATGTTTATTATTCACATATCATATAAGACATTATTCCTTCACAAAATGAATGTGCTAAAATCAACATTAAACCACTCTAAAATATACTTTCTCACCTTATTTCATTTTATATCCCTTAAATAACAGGTTTTGACACCTTGTGTAATCAAGTGTCATGCCTAAGAGCAATCAAGCATATAATAACAACATAACAACAAATTGAAGATCTAGAAAGGTGTTGATTTTAATATCAGTGGTCTCATGATTTTAATATCAGTGGTCTCAATAGTGAGGTCAAATAAAGAACATAACAAAGAATTGGGACTGAATTTGGTGGTCTTAAAAGTGGATAAGCGAGGTGGTCTTAATAACCATTGACATAAAGAACAGAAAATTCCGTTCTTTTAATAACTGGTCTAAATAGCGGGATGGTCTTAATTCCGGGGTGGTCTTAAGTAGGGTTTCTACTGTACTAGGAAAATATAAGGACCTGAGGTAGGATCGATGTAGACCCGGGGCTATAATTAGAAAGAAAAAAACAACACCTGGGTAATGGTCCACCAGACAATGGTTCATGTCAAATATCTAAGTAACGACGAAGCTATACCTAAAGCTTTGGTCAAAATGAGTAACATGGTAAGTAAACGGACCAAGATATTTATAATAGACATGATAACAAATAATTATTTCATTTACCTCAAGTATGTATTAGTTTATAGCCATAATAGAGGTTCCCATATATCTTTATACATTTTTAAAAAATGACATTTTTATTGGTTATGCCAACTCAGCAGATCTATTTATGTGCTGTTTACAAAAACAGTACTTTCGCTTTCATATTTTAAGCTTGTGATGACTGGCATGTTATTTCGAAAATGTTCTTCATTTTACCTTAAACATGTAAACTAACCTAATTCATAAAATAAAGAGGAACAGACTGAAGTGAACAATTATATATAATATAACGTACTATATATAAAATAATTAGTTCCCACGACGGCTGTTTACAAAATGGGTTTTCTAATGAGACACATAAATAAATAGGCATAGACTTAACACGGATAATATAATGATTTACATTCAACAGAAGTACACTCAGCAAAAAAAAGAAACTTGCATTATGTAAACCTGAATTAAGTGCGTACCTCAATTTATTAAAACACAAGCCCCACAATCTCCTGCAGTTGTATCATGTACGGGCGACTTCTTTCACTCTTATTCACAACTTCAAAAACATTATTGTAAATCTTGAGACTTTCAGAAGCCATGCCACGGCTCTCCAAAATCAACGCCATCAGACTATTTGGTTGCTGCAAGTGAGTGCTAGGGTTATGGATGTTGCACAGCATTTTGGCTGCTCTAGGTAAACAAGTAATAATCTTGTTTACAAGTAATAATCTAACACGTCTCTATGGAACGCCATAGCTGCCTCATGTTATTACATTTCTTTTTATCTTGCCTAGAAAGCGTCTTATTATGTCAAATATTAGCGTTGTGTTGCCATAGTATTGTATCGACTTGTCTAAACATTGTCTTATTATGCGTAACAGTAGTCTTATCTCTTCGAAATGTGATGTTGACTTGTCCTAACATTGTTTAATTATTTCAAACAGTAGTGTTATCATGCCAAAATGTCGTTTTTGCTTCTCTGAAATGTGTCATATTATGTCAACTAGTCGCGCTATTAGCTTTTTTCAAAAGACTGTTTGATCATTAGAAACAGTAGTGTTCTTTTCTCGAAATTTGGTGTTGACTTATCAAAGCACAGCTTTATTTGATCAAACTTCTGTTATTTTGTCAAAATACGGTGTTTAAATGCCTTATCGTTGTCATATTTTGTCAAACAGAAGTGTAAATTTGCCAACGTACACTACTGAATTGCCTTATTCTATCAAATATTCGCCAAAATGGGGTGTTGACATGTTAACTGGACTAAATCATGCCTTACTATGATAAACTGTATGCCATTTTGTCAAAAAAGCGGTTTTGATTGGTTAAAACCCAGTCTTATGAATTCAAAAAATTGCGGTATCTTGTCAAAACTCTTTCTTATAAAGTAAAACAGAAGTGCTATATATTGTGAAAAATTGATGTTTTCTTGTAAAAACAGATACAGTCCTATTATGTCTAATAATTATCTTATTTCGTTCAAATATAGTTCTGTCTTGAGAAAGCGCTGTCTGATTTTGCTTAACTGTTCCGTTATCTTTTCTGCTCTAGATATGCTTTCACGCTCTGCGTGGGCTTTGGTCACGTGATACTATATTTGGCCAACATTGCATCTGGACAGGATAACACGATTATCTGACATAATGTGACGGTATTTAGAGAAGTTAACGTAATAAATTGGCAGGTCAACGCCACTGTATTACATAATGATACTGTGTTTTAACAAGTAAACACCACATTTGAAAAGGCAAAATGATACTTCGCCATAAAAGGACGATGTTTAGTATAATTAACACCGAACCTTGACAAAATAAAACGGCACTTTGACAAAAATATAGTATTGTACTCAAGTCATCACCACATTTCGACAAGATGATATAACTATTTGAGATAATAAGACGAATCTAGACAAGTTAAATCTACATTTGGACATAATAGCATGACAGTTCGACAAAACCAAAACAGCGTTTTAACAGTTCATAATCATAATTTGTAAAGATATCACCATTATTTCACATAATAAGACGGTGTATAGGCAGGTTAACATCAAGTTTGGATAAAATGGTATGGCGATCTGAGAAAATAAGGATGTGTTAAGACATGTCAATACCATCTTTCCACAAGTCAACAATACTGTTTGACATAATAAATTAACGTTTACACAAACAAACATAATTTATTGGCAAGTCAACACTAGTATTTCACATAATAAGTATATTTTTAGACAGGATAACAACAGTTTTAGACAAGAAAGCATGATGTTTTGGCACAATAAAACAGAATAACACCACCCCATACAAAGCAACATTGCAGTTTGACAAAACAGGACAATACTCAGACAAGTCAATATAACAGTTGAACAAGATATCATTACTAGCCGACATGATAAGACATGATTTTTACAAGTTGACCCCAAGTTCCGACAAGATAACACTACTGTTTCACATAATAAGACAATTTCAAGACTATTCAACATCACATTTAAACAAGGCTGTGTTTAGACATGTTGAAATCTTAATTCGAAAAGATGGCGTGTATGTTAGACATATTAAGACTTCCATTAGGCATATTAACACCGGATTTGGACATGATAACATGACGTTTTGAAATAATAAGACAGTGTTTAGACAAGTCAGCACTACGTTTTGATAAGATAACATGAATATTTGATCTAATAAGACTTCGTTAAGACAGGTTCTCATAAAACGTTGGCAAGCCAACACTACTATTATACATAATAAGACGCTTTTAGGGGGAAATAAAACAACATGAGGCAGCTATGGCGTTCCATACGTCTCGGTAATACTGGATCTGTTCATGACCGTACCTCATATGGCGTCACTAAGGGACAACCACGTCATTAGGCTGAATCACCTTCGCAACCGTATTTTGCCAGCTACAGCTACTGCTCGGCAGTTACGTGTCAGTGCCCAAACTATCCGAAACCGCCTTATGCCATCCTACCCGCAGATCATATACTTGCCATACTGAGAACCCGTCATAGGGTCACCAGGTTGCCAAAAAGGCTAATCCTTTGTTCATTTTGTATAACATCAACAATGAGAATACCCCCAAATCGGTAAAATATATAATACATTATAGTTCATAGTAACATTCAGCAAATTAATTTTTTTCTTGCAAATTTCTTGCCAAAGAATTCACCTTAGGTGATATTTAAGGAAACTGTTTGAGGAAATTTTTACTTTAGGGAAATTATTGGACTGGAGGATTTTCTTCCCTTAAAACTTAAAATTCTTTATCTGATCCTTTTAATTTATTTTGCCTTTTCATTGAGGCACATATCTTAATTACACGGATCTGTAACACAAGTCATGACTTTACAGATCTTAATCAACTCATGCAATCTTGTCTATTTATAAATATGAATCACCAATGTTCTAAAATATCGACACTAATTGAATGCATGTTTTGGCTACATCACATTAGGGCTTTTCCACATTACCGATGGCGCGAGCACCTTGTAGATGGCTCAATTACATTAGAATAAATGTAAATATTTTATTTTTAACCACGCTATTTGAAATATTATTTGTCTTGAGCCAAAGGTGAGGTAGGCACAATGTAACATGTAAGATAGTGTGGGTCAACATTTACTTTATGGTAGAGAAAATCACTCAAGATGTGTCTCCTCGCGAAAGAAAACACACGAGTTGATATTTGGTAAAAGTTCTTGCAACGTCATTTTAGAGAATTTCGAATTGAAACTGCATCCAAACTGATGAGTAAAATGTTCTACGTGGCATAGCATTTTTCGATTTTTGAAACAGAAGCATACTATTAAAATCGGATTTTTTTATTAATTGTTTTTACCTTTTTCTGCCTTGTTTTGGTCGATGGCGCAATAACGGAAGTGTCGATGGCTCTCATTTAAACAGAAAACCAAAATGTAAAAGAGCCACTGTTGAGTAGGCGTGACTAAAACTTGAAATAATAAGAGTCACTTTTTAATGGCCAAGATTGTTTTGCTAGTTTACCTGTCCTTTTATGGATGTTCTTAAAATCGTGAAAATTACAAACTCAGTATTGATTTTCCAGGAGTTATAATTAGAAACCGTATCGCTTTCAAAATAATGAAAGCTCGCCAATGATTGGTTGTTTGAAAGACCACGAGAAGGTGACTACCTATGAGTGGATTTCAGATCGTATTACATATTTAGGGATGATTTAAATAGATTGTAGTTTAATATGTATACCATCTTTAAAAAAAGCTTTACTTCGAAATTCTTACTTCTACTTGAAACTTCGAAGCGTTTCCAATGTAGCATATCTGATGAGCGGCGCACACAATATTACATGGCGCCAAGAGAAAATTGGCCCCTTTAAACCTTACTAAGATTCAAGTTTTTGCGCGCGAAATTTCGTCTGCATACAGATGTTACAACGATATGTGTTTTGGTTGTTAGAACTCCATAGCATGATCAGTAGAGGAGAAACAGAGCTATTTAACCCGTCACTGTCTACGTGAGGAAATCACAATGACGTCAACTATTTAGAAGCTTTAACTTAACACTGGGTACGTCTAATGATACAATTTTTCAGATACTGAAAGATCTGAACATGAGCAAGAAGAGCGCTAGATAGGTACCTCGACTTCTCACCGGCGACCACAAGACAGCGCGTTACTTCATCGTCGGAATGTCTGAAGCTTAAGGAGGAAGGGGATGCATTTCTAGTCACCCAGGATGAAACTTGTCTTTCACAAAATGACCCAGGAACAAAGGCCGACTATTTGCTTCAAAAAATTATCATTTCATTGTCATGCAAGTCTATATGTATCGAAAATCAGAAAAAGCATCATTTACTTCGGCCGAGTAGCTTTAATAAAGATTCTTCTTGTTTGAATTTACAGATTATTAGTGAAGTCACAACGGTTATCTCTTTACTTTTTCTACAACCCACGTATAAACCTGATAAATATGTCACTTTCGATGATAATTGTAACAATAATTTATAACGGTCTATATAATGTGTAATTTAAGAGCTGACACATATAAATCTTACTTTGTATAATCTTTATGAAAGTTAAGAATTTGAATAAGTATGTACACTATATAACTTATCAAAATGGGTTTCCTATTGCACAAGGAATATAAACAGATGCTTTAAAGTAAACTAGGAATGTGTGGTAACGTCACGAATGCCCCTCGCATGCAGCCAAAATTTCAAATAATATAATAACATTTTGTTTTAAATTTGTTTGCATAAACGATTTTTTTATTCCAAGCTCAATGTCAATCTTAACCTTTTTATGGTGGCTCTATACATCGATGTTTAAAGTTTTTAAAACATTGCGTCTGGTAATTTGATTGTTTTGTGAAATTGTTTGTCAACGGTGGTTGGGTATTGAAACAGAACAGAACAGAATATTTATTTTGACTTAAGCAAATAAAGCTTTTCATCGATCATAAAAATATAATACATGTCCATTCAATCGCATGCAAATGAAAATGGCAAAAAATGTAAGTTGCATAGAAGGAAAATAATATACAACGTAATCAGTGAGCATCAAATCAAATTGGCAAATATATATTACAAACACATCAACATTTGATATTATTAAACTTCGAGATTAATGTGATTGTTTTTTACTTTCAGAGCTCTTGAAATAAATATAGACAGTCTTCACAATATTTTGTGATTATTGCAATCTAACAGTTCAATAAACTTAAACATGTAAGGACGATTTCTGACGAACTATATAATTTTCTAACTTTTTTATACTTCTCACATATACACACAAAATGAAATTCGTCTTCAATATCGTCTTTGGTACATATAACACACTTTCGTTCACTTCTTATCTTGTTTCTATGGCGACCCTGATCTATGGCTAAACAGTACGAAGAAAGTTTAAATTTAGCCAAGACATTTCTGAAGTTTTGTCAAGTATTCAGACATTTCAAAAGTTTGTTTAATTTATTTATATACAGTCAATGCCGTTAAAATGCTTACTGCCTCTCTCCACTGTACTATATAAATGTCTTTAAGCATAAGCTTCAACTGTGCAATAAAGCACTCTATGTTAACAACAGATGCAGGAAAACACAAGAAATCATAAAACACCATTCCTTGCAACATAGTCTTAACTTTTGATAACCAATTGTTTTGTAAATCATGTGACTCAAATAGAAAATTATAAACAGAATATAAAGTACAATTCTTATCATGTAAATTTAATAGTTTGAAAAATATTTCATCATTTCCACTTTTCTGTTTAAATTAACGGAAACCGTCCCTTTACACCATAAAGTGCATAACCCTTCTTACTTATTTTTACATCCAAATCCCCATAGTTCAGAACAATATGACATTATAGATGTTACATAAGCATCAAAAAGTTTAAAGTTTATTTGTAATGGTATTTGCATCCCTCGAGTGATGCTTTTGAGAGAAAACATTGATCTAAGAGCTTTATCTCTTAATGCAGCTATGCCTTTTCGAAATGAACCGCCACTGCTCATTACAAAGCCTAGGTAATTAAAGTTTTCAACAATATCTATGTTTTGGCCGTTATAAGTCCAAGCCTGATTTCTTGGTAATTGACCACCCTTTCGGAATACCATAATTTTAGTCGTTTCAACGTGAACAGTTAGGTGCCATCTTTTAAAACACGTCTCTAATTGGTTAATATTGATTTGAACAGCTTCAGATGTTTAGGAGTCCCAAACCCCAAGTTTGAATCCCTCTTGGACTTTTGTTCATAATAACTAAATTAAATTGTTACAATCATTCTGATAAATAATTTAAAAAAACAAAACATTTTTTTTCTGCTTATTTTTTCATTCATTTTCATATCTTTAATAAACAAATACTTTTCTTCTGCCAAACCGATGGAAGGTAGATTTCAAATATAATTTACTACTTGCACTAAGGGCAGATGATATGAAAACACATGTAAATGTCATCGAGTCGGAAATTTCTCATCTTTTTTTAAAAATCAAGGGGCATAACTCTGGCATAAATTATCGAAAAATGACCAAATTCGATTTTGACCTTCGCATTCTTTTAATGTATCCATGTGTCAAATTTGAGTTGACTGTGTACAGCTGTTGGAGAACGGAACATTTCTCATTAGTTTAAAAGTTCAAGGGGCATAAGTCTGGCAAAAATCATCGATCAATGACCAAATTCGCACTTGACCTGCGAATTTTTTGGACGAATCCATATGTCAATTTGAGTTGAACATGTGTACAGCTGTTGGGAAGATAACATACGGAAACGAAAAATTTCTTATTATTTTCAAAGTGAAAGGGGCATAACGCTGCCAAAAATCATTGAACCAAAGCTAAATTCGAAATTGATCTGCGCATTCCTTTGACGTATCCATTTGACAAATTTGAGTTAACCTGTTGGGGATATAAGGAACGGAAACTGAAAATTTCATATCATTTTAAAAGTGAAAGGGGCATAACTCTGCCAAAATAATCGAACCATAACTAAATTCGAAGTTGACCTGCGCATTCCTTTTAAGTTTGAAATTTAAGTTGAATATTTACAACTGTTGGGGAGATAATGAACAGACACTGAAAATTTTATCAAGGGGCATAACTCTGCCAGAAATCGGACCATGACCAAATTCGAACTTGACCTGTATTTTCTCATGATATATCCATACGTCAAATTTGAGTTGAATGTGTGCAACCGTTGCTAAGATAATAAGCGGAAACTCATGATGACAGAATGACGGAAGGACGGAACAGGGTAACACTATATGCCCCAGCCATTTTATGGCGGGGGCATAATGACGTACTAGTTATAACCAATCAATATGTGAAATATAAAGAGTTTGATCTTTGAACTAGTGAGCCCATTATGACTAATAAATAATTGAGATAAAATGTTTTCAAGGTAATAAGCAGAAACCATATTTACTTTTAAGGCACCTGTGATATTGACATTTGAACTAGTGATCCCAAAATCAAGAGGGGTCATCTACCACATATGACTATTCAATATGAGTAATATGAAGACTTTGTAATAAATAGTTTTTATGATAATGAGCAGAAACCATTTTGACATTCAAGGCCCCTGTGACCTTGACCTTTGACAAAGTGATCCCAATATCAATAGGGGATATCTACTAGTAATGACCAATTAATATGTGAAATATGAAGACTTTGTAATAAATAGTTTTCAAAATAATAAGCGTAAACCATTCTGGCATTTAAGGCACCTGTGCCCTTGACCGTTACCCTAATTACCCCAAAATCAATAGGGGTCATCTAATAGTTATAACCAATCAATATGAAAAATATGAAGACTTTGTGATAAATAGTTTTCAAGAAAATACGCGGAAACCATTCTGACATTTAAGACTCCAGTGACCTTGACCTTTGAGCTAGTGACCCCAAAATCAATAGGGGTCATCTACTATATATAAAAAATCACTTTGTGAAATATGAAGACTTTTTGATGAGAAGCTTTCAAGAATGAGCGGATACCATACTTTTATTCAAGGTCCATGTGACCTTGACCTTTGACTTAGTGACCCCAAAATCATTAAGTGTCACCTACTAGTTATGTCCAATCAGTATGTGAAATATGGAGACTTTGTGATAAACAGTTGTCAAGATAACAAGCGGAAACTATTCTGACATTGAAGGTCCCTATGACCTTGATCTTTGAACTAGCGACCCCAAAATCAATAGGCGTAATCTACTAGTTATGATCAATCAATATGCAAAATATTTTCAAGATAATGAACAGAAACCATACTACCATTCAAGGCCTTGTGATCTTGTCCTTTGACCTAGTGATCCTAAAATTAATAGGGGTCATCAAATAATTATTACCAATCAATATTTGAAATTTGAAGACTTTGTGATAAATAGTAAGCAAGGTAATTAGCAGAAACTATTCTTACATTAAAGGGTCCTGTGACCTGTCCCTTTGATCCAGTAACTCAAAAATCAATAGGGGACATCTACTAGTTATGACCAATCACCATGTGAAATATGAAGACTTTGTAATGAATAGTTTTCAAGATATTTGGCGGATATGTCATTTAAGGCACATGTGACCTTGACCTTTGACCTAGTGATCCAAATATCAATAGGGGTTAGGTACTAGTTATGGCCAATCACTGTGTGAAATATGTAGACCTTGATATAAATAGTTTTCAAGATAATCAGCAAAAACCATTCTGACATTTTATGCCCATGTGACCTTGACCTTTGACCTAGAGACCTTTAAATCAACAGGGATCTTCTACTAATTATGATCAATCAGTATGTGAAATATGAGGACTGTGTAGTTTTTAAGATAATCAACGGGAACCATGTGGTCTACTGACGGACAGACCGACCTACCTACCGACCGACATTAGCTAAACAATAACCCCTTTTCTTCGAAGGGGGGGGGGGCTTAATAAGCATAATTAATAAAATAACACACATTTTCAACTAAAAATTACATAGAATGGAATGTTTGGAATTTACGATGTAAAAACTTATTCAACAAACATGTGCGGCGTATATCTTACCTGTACAATAAACGATTTTCCAAGACGTAAATACAGCTCATAATAAATGATAACTAGTTTGTTCTAATGTCTCTTGTACATCTGCAAAGAAAGCAACACTATTTCAAAACGATGTTACATACTAATACATGCAACGTACATTGTGTTATATATGTATTTGGTTGGTTTTTCCCTGTCATATATGTCAAAAAAGTACCATAAACCTGTTCATGTTCTACTCACGGCTTAATAAAGTTAATTTGGTTGCATACAAGCTGGTGGTTGTAACAGTTAATATAAAATAGAAGATATTGAATGAGTGTAGAAGAGGCGAGCATAATATTGTTTTATTCAACTCGTTCAATAACTTTAGTATTTGAACCCACACGAATATTTAATTCTATTTACCACATATTCAAAATAAAAACGATTTACAGTTTAAAAGGGTCATGTTCCATTGACGCGCCTATAGTGTAACGCGAACATTAGTGCGCGTTAACGATAAAAACAGAAAGGGGAAAAAAAACAAGACACTGAAACGTGATATACTCCTCTGGCTCATTCTCTTCTCTACGGTTATCTTTGCAGATGATTTTATCTATAAGTTATTTTGCATTTTTATGTCTATCAGGACCAGAGCTGCATCAGTACTAAGGGTGTAGTAGTTAAGTACCAGTACCAGTACTTGGCAAATTATGCAGTACCATTACAAGTACCAGTACTAGATTTTAGCTCGATACTGCAGTACCAGTTCTTTTTTGGGGAAGTAATTAAGTATCAGTACCATTTCTTTTATTTAATAAATACACAGTGTCAAACAAATAATTGCACATATTCTTCATCAAAGAAATCAAATCATTATTAACTTTAAAGCAGCACACCTCCAGATTCATGCTAATTTTGATGAAAATTTTAGAAATGTATTTAGAAGTAAAATATTGTACGGCAAATTAAGTAACTTACATATTGCAATTGGCACTTACAATCCAAGAAAATTACCAAAAAGTTATCAACATATGCAAAAGTAGCCCTTACTGCGTTAGTAATGCAGTAGAAACATGGTAAAAAATATTACAAAACAGTCTTAACCGCACATAACATAAAAAATATAACTTGGATCTTTAATGTTTTAATGTAATTTACAGCTTTATTTTATGAGAAAAATTGATGCTATTTATTAAAAACAAAAGTACTGCATTGTTATGCAGTAGCAGTACCACTTTTTAAGACAGTAATGCAGTACCAGTACCAGTAGTAGCAAAATTGTGTAAGAGTAATTCAGTATCAGTACCAGTACTTGCAAAATCGCTGCAGTACCTACTGCAGTACCAGTAATGAAGCTCTGGTCAGGACTGAAATGTCAATGAATATTTTCGCATTTAAGTCACAAAGATGACATGTAAACTAGAATAACTTAGCTACATGCGCATATTATCCCGCCAGATGATTGATTCAGTATTAACAAGTAGAGATTTTGATGCTAAAGCATCAAGTCGCCGGATAGAAATATGATTGCATTATCATAATAAATAATAGAAAATATCAGTTTAATGGTTCGAGTATAAAGAAAAGAGGAACAATAAGTTGAGTAATGTTTATTCAGAAACACGTTTTCACGTACTTACCACAATTATATCTTTCTTGCTATAAACTTTGTAAAAGAGTTTTATGCAATAAATTCATGTTGTGTTATAATAAAACATCATATTTGAAGCAAACTTGCTTTGCAATTTTGTCAAGAAACTGTTATCATTATTAAATAAGGAAGTACTGTTTGACAATATTTACCCGAGACTCAATAATTTTCGGGAGCTGTTTCGTTAGCTTACATAACTTATTATGATTAATGTTAACGATTTCATTGTTAGTATAATAACATGTATAATTATATCAATTAATACTGCTCGATGGCCTAGTGGTAAGTTGTAACCTACATGTAGTTGGCGCAAGTTCGAATCATGGACAAATCCTGTGTGTAAATTTCATCAATTGATTGTATCTTTATAGATTATATCTTTTAACTTTATGAAACATAAGTTGATAAATCGTGTGTTTTATTTCTAGCACTTTTTTATTTCATAATTTTGATAAATGGTCAAGTTTTGCAAAATACAAAAAGTATTATAAAAGAAAACATAAAAAAATCACTTTATCGAACCTACAGTCTTCAATTTGAAACTAACTTAAAATCTAACACCTTGTCATCGAGGCTTGTAAAGCAAGTGATATGATTATAATTCTACTTGTAATTCTACTTTATACATATACCGTTGTACCATACTGAATCCGATCATTACCGACAAATTATTACCGATCATCGAATATTTGCAAAGAGACTATGAAAATAGATATGCTTAATTATTGCATCAAACAATGCAATTCTACTAAAAAACGTGGTGTCTGCATAAAAAAAAATTCTTATTGTTATGTATGCAACATATTACATGTATATAGTTTGTATCTGACCAGTTGGTTTTTCCAATATTATCATTGTTCTATTTTAGAACATAAACTACATGTATGTACTAGAAGGTTCTTAACTATTGTAGAAAACTCATAA